>NC_135765.1:28418887-28698155 GCF_052425735.1 Oculina patagonica
CTGGTTCTCCTGGTTCACCTGGTTCTCCAGGTTCACCTGGTTCACCTGGTTCTCCTGGTTCACGTGGTTCACGTGGTTCTCCAGGTTCACCTGGTTCTCCTGGTTCACCTGGTTCACCTTGTTCTCCAGGTTCACGTGGTTCTCCAGGTTCACTTAGTGTATACCTGGTTCTCTTGGTTCTACTGGTTCACCTGGTTCACCGGGTTGTCCTGGTTCTCCTGGTTCACCTGGTTCTACTGGTTCCCCTGGTTCTTCTGGTTCACCTGGCTGTCCTGGGTCTCCTAGTTCTCCTTGTTCACCTGGTTCACCTGGTTCTCCTGGTTCACGTGGTTTACCTGGTTCACTTGGTTCTCCTGGTTCACCTGGTTTTCCAGGTTCACTTAGTGTTCCTGGTTCACCTGGTTTCTGGTTCTCCTGGTTCACCTGGTTTTTCTGGTTCACTTGGATTTCCTGGTTCACCTGGTTCTTTAGTTCTTCTGATTTACCTGGTTCTCCTGGTTCATCTGGTTCTCCTGGTTCACCTGGTTCTCGTGGTTCGCCTTGTTCACCTGGTTCTCCTGGTACACTTAGTGTTCCTGGTTCTCCTGTTCACCTGGTTCTCGTTCTCGTGGTTCTCCTGGTTCACCTGGTTCACCTGGTTCACCTGGTTCTCCTGGTTCACCTTGTTCTCCTGGTTCACGTGGTTCTCCTTGTTCACGTGGTTCTCCTGGTTCACGTGATTCTCCAGGTTCACTTAGTGTTCCTGGTTCACCTAGGTCTCCTGGTTCTCTTGGTTTACCTGGTTCTCCTGGTTGTCCTGGTACTCCTGGCTCTTCTGGCTCTCCTGGTTCACCTGGTTCTCCTGGTTTACCTGGTTCTCCAGGTTCACTTAGTGTTCCTGGTTCATCTGGTTCTCCTGGTTCACCTGTTTCACCTGGTTCTTCTGGTTCTTCTGGTTCACCTGGTTCTCCTGGTTGTCCTGGTTCACCTGGTTGTCCTTGTTCTCCAGGTTCACTTAGTGTTCCTGGTTCTCTTGGTTTAGCTGGTTCTCCTGGTTCACCTGGTTCTCCTTGTTTACCTGGTTCTCCTGGTCCTCCTTGTTCACCTGGTTCTCCTGGTTCACGTGGTTCTCTTAGTGTTCTCCAGGTTCACTTAGTGTTCACCTGGTTCTCCTTGTTCTCTTGGTTCTCCTGATTCACCTGGTTCACCGGGTTTTCCTGGTTCTCCTGGTTTTACTGGTTCCCCGGGTTCTCCTGGTTCTCTTGGTTTTTTCTGGTTCACTTTGGTTCTCCTGGGTCACCTGGCTCACCTGGCTGTCTTGGGTCTCCTAGTTCACCTGGTTCACCTGGTTCTAAGGTTCTCCTGGTTCGCCAGGTTCTCCTGGTTCTTTTGGTTTTCCTGGTTCACTTGGTTCTCCTGGGTCGCCTGGTTCTCCGGGTTCTCCTGGTTCACCTGGTTCACCTGGTTCTCCTGGTATTCCTGGTTCACTTGGTTCTCCTGGTTCACCTGGTTCTCCTGCTTCTCCTGGTTCACCAGGTTCTCCAAATTTATCTGGTCTTCCTGGTTCTCCTGGTTCTGCTGGTTCATCTTGCTCACCTGGTTCCTCCGGTTCTTTTCATTCACATGGTTCACCTGGTTTTAGTCGTTCTTGTCAGTTGTTTTTGTTGTTTTTTCCTGGTTCTTGTGGTTCTCGTGTTTCTCAGGTTTTTGTGGATCTTGAAGACTAGTAAAGGATTGGAACTAGGAGGGTTTGAAGAATCACGAGGACTAGACGAACCAGAAGAATTACAGAACTGGTATACTTCATAATATATGACGTTAATTGTATGGTGACGTCAGTTGAGAGGTTTTTACACTGAGGTAAAGTCGGTTGCCGTTTGTGGAGCAACTTGCGCTAATCAATCAGAGGAAACAAGGTAACCTTCCAACCAATCAGGGACTTGGGTGTCATGCCTTTTCTAGCGTTTGGCACAGGTTACATGCGTTCCTGGGTTTTTCTATCAGTAGCCACTGGTAACCGGTTGCAAATTTTCACACATTTTATCCTTGCGAGCCCGCTTTCCCCAATTCCATACCGTAGTTTCCCTGCTCGTCCCAGAACATATTGAGGGACCCGTTTCGTATCACGTACAATACATGCTTTTTTGTTGAACTTTGCATCATTGCCTCGTGATAAGTTTCCTTGTGATGAACGTGTGTTGTAGTCTTTGTACATCGTCAAAAGGATTCTTAGATTAATAGACTAAAATGCAACTCCCTGTCTCCATGCAGGCATAATTTGTGGGTTGCTGACTCAGCAGTACTTAGCGGTGAATGATGAACAAGAAGCAACACAGAGTAACTCAGTTGTGAAAGAATTCCACGAAGACGTTTTCTGTGACGTAGTAAGTACAAAAGTATAGCCACATTGCATTCACTAGTCTGGTCTCGGCTAGTCATTACGTTCACGGTAAAACTCCACTTTTTCTGATGATCTCGGTGGAAAGTAGATAACTAACTCTTCAGATCGTTTTGTTGTTATAGAGTGTGTTCATGGCGGCCATGTTGGAGGAGTGAAACAACAGAATGATATTCCTTTGGGAAAAAAATTCATTTTTATGCAAATATCTTTATTGTTTCACTCCTCCAACATGGCCGCCACAAACACACTCTATTGTAAGAAAAATTTTTAATTTTGAACTCACGTGTTTCTAGTTTAGGCTTTACACGTGACGTGCCAAGAGATTTGTAAACCAATCAAATTGTGCAGCTTGAATGAATGAATGAAAAACTTTGTTAGAGTGTCAAAACCACATAGCTAGGAAAGATTACCTTACTAATTTGGGGACACATGAGTTAAAAAAATACAATTGACAATATATAAAATTGTGTAAAACATCAATAGTGATATTCAAAATCTAATACTTATCATGCTAATCTTATAATTTGAAGATAGTTGGTCTAAAAGTGTAAAAATCGAATTATGATCGCTCAAAAGTTGATGTAAAAAATGATATTATACTGAATAGTAATTTAAGATGAGCAGAGAACAGCCCTTGCAACAGCTTATATTTAGCTGAGTTACTTTGACAAGGCGCTTCATACTTGCCAATCATTTAAACAAGTTTTTCTTTCTCGCTTCTAGGCTTTGGATGTTCTATTAGAAGAACTGACAGGACATCTAGATGAAGACATACAAGAGTTGCTTGAACGTGAAAAACAAAGAAACACGTTCGATCTGTAGGATCTTCAAGTTGTTTGTAAACAGACTCATTTCAGTCCGTTTGTGAGACATTCAATCAGTCAGCCAGACAAACAGATCGTCAGTCAGTCAGTCAGTCAGTCAGTCAGTCAGTCAGTCAGTCAGTCAGTCAGTCAGTCAGTCAGACAGACAGACAGACAGTCAGTCAGTCACTTTCTGCAGTCGTGTTACATAGTTTCTGCCTGTCTGTCAGTCACTGAATGATGTAGCCTTCGCTGTAGGGAAAGCGGTAAAACTATTTGAGAGTCTACGGTATTTTTTAAAAACATAAAGATTGTAAATATTTTTAAATGTCAGGTCGGAAATAATTTATTTTTATTCTTTCTTCGCGGCGCAATCTTGTATATTATTTCGGTAAATAACATATTATTAAAGTGAGAAGGGAAAAAATAAAACATTGCGTATCATTTCAAAACTTTCCTGTAAAGTATAATTGAAAAATCATGAAATGTGTCTAATCAGAAGCATATCACCTTATGCTTCTGGTCTAATTTGTAAGCACCCTTTTGATTGTAAACAACCGTTGCTATGGACGTTGCTATGTTAGAGTATCGCTACTAGCGGGCAGATTTCGTAATTTTAAGACACATCAATGCGAAATTAGAGCAAATTTCTTTGCAAACTAAATACGTTTCGCAAATGCTTAGAGATTGTAACCGTTCATGTTTAAAAAAATGGGTATAAGACCACCTTAAGGAAACAAATTTCGACCAATAGCGACGATGTCAAAATTATGTATGTTTGACCAAGTTTATAAAGGGGTTTTCAGCAGGGTGACCTTTATTCAGGGGCACCCAACGAGACATTTTACCAAAGGTGTCAAAACACCGTTTTTACGTTATAAGTGTCCTATTTGTGCGTTTTAAAGCCTTATTTTTAAACGCTAAGAAAAGTGTCTTTTCAGATACGCTAGCTGAACTTTCAAACTTCAGAAAATTTTAAGGAACGAAATATTATTACCCAAATTTACAAGCTGCTGTTAAAATTGTAAAAATTGTTAAAATTAAAATTGTAGCTGGCCTTTTTTTTCTCTTTCCGAAAACAGTAGGCATTTCTTTTCCCCATTTCACGAAAGTTTGAGCTGTAGAAATCGCCAGTTTTTCATCGCAATCGTAGGCCATTATAAATTTTCTGAACAGATATTCAACGAAACGGTCTGTTTGGCGCCCCTGCTTTATTTTGCGGGTCTTTAATTTCGCGCGATTTTTCTGCAATCGCGAGAAAAGTGACAGTATAGTTGCGTTTCTCAAGCAACGTGTAGATTTTCGCGTATCTCCCCAGTCCCACTCGATTTCTTTACGATCCCTCCAGATCCCTTCTAGACCCCCTTAGGGCCTGTTTACAAGCAGGTAGGGTAACCCTAGGTGCTAGGGTTACCCTAGCAAGAGGGTTAGAAGATCGCCCGGGTTTACAAGCAAAATTCGCAGGTAGGGTAACCCGACTTACCCGGGTCAACTTACACCGGTTACGCTTCAGTTAACCTTGTAAAATTTTGTCGTTAGAAACTGTTATTCGAAAATAATTCCGTTCCAGTGCAAAAATACGACAAATTGTGAATGAACACGATGTTTCTTGGTCACAATTCGCTGTTTTTGTCGGTATTTTTAAACATATTTAGCTTTTTGGAGCCAAAATAAAGTTATCCCGGTAGGCGAGTTATCCCTAGCAGAGCGTTTACAAGGCGCTAGGGTTACCCTAGCAGCTAGGGTAACCCTAGCGCCTTGTAAACACGTCGATGAAAAAAAGAAGAAATGTGGGAGCGCTAGGGTAACCCTAGGTGGTAGGGTAACCCTATGTGCTAGGGTTTCCCGCCTGCTTGTAAACAGGCCCTTAGAATACCGTAAAATTCCGGGTATATACAACTTCGTTAGAGGTTTTTGGTGGGCCTATAAACGGAGGGGCTTATGTCCGGGGGAGCTGATAAGCGGAATAACAAAACATTTCGAAACGAACCACGACAGTGTTCATTGAAATACCTTTCAATTCAAGTGAAAAGTCATAAGAAAGCAACATTTAGCCCTGTTTAGTACTGTATGATCCAGCAAAGGGGGGGGGGGGGCTTATATCCGTGAAGGGGGGGGGGGCTTAAAACCGGATGTATTTTTTGTTTCAAGCTAGATGAACCTATAAACGGAGGGGCTTATAAGTGGGAGGGCTTATAGCTAGCATTTTACGGTACTCCGAAACTCGCAAAAATATATTCAGGATGACAGACTGAATATTTACAGTCTAGACATTGCGTGTATTGAGTTTATCAGTCGGCTGCAGTCATTAATTATCTTACTGACTTTGACAGACGATATCATGTCACTCATCTCAATCGAAGTAATTTCATGAAAACTTGTCAATTATGCAAGTTCTAAGTTGACCGAAGTAGAAGCTCTCAATCGACGTCAATATTATTTCTGGCGAAAATCGCACACGCTGAAGAGAGTTGATTCTGCAGGTCGCGGCTGTTAACCTTTCTAGGGAGGGGTATGGTAGCCTTTTTAAATTTTTTGAGCGACGAAAATAGTCATTGGAGATACTATATAAATGTACTATAAATCATATTCTAAGATATAATTACACTTTGTAAGCAACTGCTGACGACAATCTCGACAATATCTGGAAGGTCCAATAAAAGCTGATCTTGGGTACAAAAAATGTAATGAAAAGATCGGAAAATTATATTTGATCTTGTTCAAATGTCTTCACATCAGAAGCCCGTAGACCGTGTATTTGTATACATAACTTGAGTATGCTTTTTTGCCCATTAATGTTTGTTATATCACCAAAAATAGAAAAAATATTTGATTTTGCTTCAGGAGCCAGTGTGTTTCTTGGTGGGACTGGGGAGGGGGTGATGGTAGAGCTAAGGAGGGGTCAGAGTAGGGGTAGGGGGTAGAGGGTGAAACAAATACAAAATTCCGTCGGGGCTTAAAATACGCCCACATGCCACAATACTGACCACATATCTCTGAAGCCACCCGTTCTCGAACCTTTTGTTATTAAAACACTTCGCAAGACCCTCCCACAAGTTGCATACCGCTTGCAGCGATTGCTAATTTCTATGAACCTTCACGATTTGTTGTGTTTTGGCATGTCAGTAAATATAAAAAAAAATCCAGCGAGAGAAATCAAATTTTTTGTGTTTACGAATGCCATACAGCGAAGTACGCCCGCGGCAATAAAATTTGATAACAAACAACGATGTTGTTTTCGCAGCTGAGTTACTTCAAAGACACGAAAGCCGACCCTGTTATGAAAAAGAACCATTAATTATTTATGCATCAATTATTCCCCAGTGAGCGGCAGGTATATATTAGCATGAGGACAATGATAATTATGTAAAAATTTGTCGGTTGGCGCTGTCAATCAGGCAAGGCAAGGCCGCGCCAAAAGGAGTTTTTGACGTTGACGAGTGAGTGACACCGTCGCTGTTCCATCGCCTCGTGCATTTCTTTTTAATAGTGACCAATTGTAAGTCTTTCAACCTCCCATACAAACACATTAACACTGGAACGATTATCATTTCATTTTGTCTTCCTGCCGGGACCGAACGCTCAACATGCCTACCGCATATAACTTTGTGTTTTCTCTTTTCGTAGAGGCGGCCATCGAATGGAAGGGCTTGCGAATCGAGTGGCTCCAAGTCACATGCTTCAAGCCCAACAAAACATTGCTGGTGCAGCTCATTACGGAGCCATATCTTTACAACAGACACAAGCCGAAAAGATGCCTCCGTCTTACGAAGAAGCCCAGTTAGCGGTACAAGGCGTCGATTTACAACAGATCACAAACATGGAGGCTGAAAAGCAAGCGATCTATCGCCATCCGTTGTTGCCTCTTCTAGCAAAGTTGTTCGAAAAGTGCGAGCAATCGACTCAAACATGCGAATGCACTTCTGCTAACTCTTTCGACAGCGAAATCAAGACTGGCATTATACAGATGAATCGAGAAGGAAAACCATTTTACACCGAGGATCGAGAACTAGATAACTTGGTGAGTATAATATGTTTTGCTTCCTCTGTCCTTTCGCCGTTGTACTTTAGCGTTCCTTGGCGAAGAGAAGCATAAGCTTATCACTAGATAAACCCCCAAAGTTTTAGGTCACTTCCCAGGTTAGAATATTGAATATTTTGATGGATTAGACCTTCAGTCGTAAATCGATACAAATTTTGTAATCAACCAACTCTTTGTTATTGCTTTGTGTTACATGTAGTCAAAGCTTCGCGTAGCTAGTCCGTGAGCTTCGAAGCGATCTAGGCGATCTTTTCTCGATTGTTTTCAATATACCCGCCATGTTTTTATGTATTTGAAACCGCGGGTGGAATAGTTTTTCATTAAGAAGACGCACTTTTCGTGTCTTCTAGTACAGGTACCATGAATAGAGTTTTCTGTTTTGTCAACGAACTGAGCAAGTTTTAATCCAGATTAACGTAAGCTTAAAATGGCGCCTAAAAAGAGAATTCACGCCGCGAACTGAAGCTCATGAAGTTTCCGCGCACGATATAAAATTTATCATCATTTATAATAGCTAACCTTAGTCTAAATATGGATTTTTTAAGACCTCCTTTGTAATTGCAGGTGTGAAGTATTTTTTTTAGCTTATGCAATTTTTTTGTGCATGAAAATGATCATGTTTTCTTCTGTTGGAGTGTTTCATATCCCGAGTGAGATTTATAATCATTTCCTTTTAAAAGTTTTCGGTCACGAAAATTGATTCACTAGAAGCTTACTTTATTTATACTTGTGATTTTGTTTTCGAATTAATGTTTATATTAAGAAGTTAAGTATGTTAAATTATTTGAAAAGAGTGAAAGACTTCTCTGTCGTGTATTTTTGCAAGTGAAGCAAATTCAATAAAAGAAATATTTGCATATGCAAATATATATTGAACGAGATCAAATTATTTTCTATACTAAATGTGAATTTGCTTTTATAATTATCACAGTAAATTTGTCAATATTATTATTAACGACTTGCCCTTTGACATAAGCATAATATTTTTGTTTTTATGGCTTCCAAAAGACCTATTGGTTTTAATATGATAAAATTAAATTACCATTTTGTAAAATAAGGCAGTTTTCAAAATTTGTTCCCTGAATTTTGATTTTTTTTTAAAATTTTTATTTAGCTTTGTATGAATAGAATTGAATCCAAACTAATGCAGAGCCATTCTTTTTGTACAATTCTCCAGAAAATTTCCCTTTAAGAAAAACAAATTTTATTGAGGTCCTATCAATAAATTTACATTATTTTTTATGACTTTTTATTGACAGATGGTGAAAGCTATTCAAGTCCTTAGAATTCATCTTCTTGAGCTTGAAAAAGTCAATGAGCTCTGTAAAGATTTTTGCCAGAGGTACATAGCCTGTCTTAAAGGAAAAATGCAAAGCGAAAACTTACTACGCAGTCCTCTCCAGACAGCATACTCACCTGCAGTAAATGTGATTAACTCGAATGTACAACAGCAACAACAACAACAACCAACAACGCCAATCCAAGCACAACAACCTGCGTTCATGCCACAACAACAAATTACTTACTATGCTGCACCAGCCGTGACACCTTGTACTGTTGCAAATGCAACACCGAGCGCAAGCGTGATTGGCTCTCCAATACAACAGCAAGTCGCGACAGTGACATACGTTCCCCAGGGGGTAGCACCTGGTCAGCAGATTGTCATAGCACAGGTACCCCAACAACCAGCTGTGCCAACGAGTGTAGCTTATACTAATAGTTCAGTGCCGACGACCATGGCGTACACGACAGTGCCGGCAAATGTGACGTATGTGAGTACACCAACGATTGAGACTGTCACACCGCCCAGACTGCAGACACACTCTTCAGGGGACGAGTCTCCCACAGAAATCACAGTTCCATCCAGTGTCCCGCTTCCTGCGCTTGATTCTCCGACAGAAGTGACTGATAAGAAAAGAACAAGACGTGGTGTTTTACCAAAGCAGGCAACGAACATAATGAAGACGTGGCTTTTTCAGCATCTTGTGGTAAGTTGTTGAGATAATATTTATCTTTCTAAATCAAAACTGCTTGAATGGGAATAGTTACATTTTTGCTATGTTTCAGAACTGAATGTTGGTTACTGAGGCTCTCCCAGGGGTTTCAGAGAACAAGGAAACATAGCCATTAACTTTTTGGGAACGTGGGAACAAAAGGAAAATGAACTGGAAACACAGAAATTGGAGCAGGGAACATCAAATTCGAAGAAATACTTTTAGGGAACATGGCAACAAAAGGAAAATTTTGTAGGGAACATGGAACTCCCCCGGGAGGCCTTAATTAGTTCTTATTAGTGGAGTGATGCGAGTTTTATTGCAAGTGATTTATTGCTCTCTCTAATGAAACTGTTAACTAGATTATGACAAGGACAACAAAATATTTTGATACTTGTTTACTAAAAACAAATGCTGATTGGATGAGAATCTTTTGCATCTTAAAGCAACAGTCAAAAAACAGTATTAAACTGTACCTCACCTGTGCTCTGATCAGGTGAAAAATGTCTTTGTTAACTTATCATGTGTGCCCTAGTCCACTTGTAGAAATTTTTTGTGTTTGTTATATTGTTTTACACTTAAAAATTATTATTTTCTTTACCAGCATCCTTACCCAACTGAGGACGAGAAGAGAACAATCGCTGCACAGACGAATCTTACTATACTTCAAGTCAACAACTGGTGAGCTGTTTGGTTCAATCCCGCTAAATGTTTTGCATTAAAATAATATGTACAGTACCGCTCAGCAATAAGTAAACAACACACTCTGAATTTCCATACAAAGGGCAATTTGGATTTTCATTGGCAAAAAATCCATGAGTTTCTCAAGGTTTTTTGTTCATTTCTGTCTATTCTCAATTATTTTACCATGTGAAACACACTTTCTGACAGTATAAAATTACATTCCTATTATATTTTATTGTAAAGATATTGTCATCTGACAGTGTGAATAACTTCTAGTTATTTGTATCTAGGTTTATAAATGCAAGACGTCGCATTTTACAACCCATGTTGGATGCAAGCAATCCCGAAGGACCCAAAGCTAAAAAGTCCAAAATGCAAACTAGACCAGCTCAGAGATTTTGGCCAGATAATCTGGTCCCCAGCCAGTTCAACACTATTCCAATAGCACCAGCGCCAGTGACCGTTCAGGCAGCCATGATGCAGGGAGCTGTCCAAATGCAAGCAGTACCGCACGGTACGACAGTCACTGTGCCGCCCGGTGTGGCATTACCAACTACTATAACAATACCAAATGTCCAAGGAACCGCAGTCATCCCAGGCACTGTAACTCTGCAACAGCAAGCAGGCACCCCAACCACAATGGTGGTCGTAACGTTACCTCCATCGGCAAGCCAAATCAGTACAGTGTCGGCGTCAGATAGTTCATCAACTGTCACAACGCACCCCTCAATGATCGCCTCAAGTGTGTCATCGCAAGTTGAAACAGTTTCCGTCAGCAATTTGTCACCTATGTATAGTAACATCCAGCAAGGAAGTCCTTCGCTTCAGAACTCTCCGTTACCAACTATGGTTCAAAATGGTTCCATGGGGGGTGGAGAACGTAACCTTGTCAGCTCTCCACATCACTTGCCGTCCTCAAGCGTTAGCATTGCCGGCGTACAGGACAGTTTGGTTGGGGTTAACACAATTTCATTGGACTCTACTGCAGTTTCCAGAGGTTTAGTGAACTGATATCCAGAACATGTTATAAAGACGCATTATTTGTGGCTTTCTAGCCCAGAGACCCATATTTCCATTGTTAAGTTCTTATAATAATTACTGGAACTGGCTAGAGAATACAGATGTCTGTTGTGTTAATCATGTGTGTCAGAGATTCGTCATAGATTCAAACTGAAAAATTCCTAGAACTACAGATACCTGGGTAGTGTTCAGGGCTTGAAAAAAATCATGTCCAGTCGTCTGGGATAAACAGATTTTCTTGCTGGGCAAGTAACTTTACATGCTTATTTGCCTGATGGGCCAGGGCCCAGGCAAGTCATCTGCCGACAAAATCATAAAGAAAGCAATCTAGCAAGCATACAAGCATACAACTCAACAACTGCCCTGGGAAAGCACAATTGGGAAGCCGCTTGTCCAAGGGCAAGCTGGAATTCAAGTTTTTTACAAGCCCTGACACTGTTTTCCAGATTTATTGGCATTTCAGTTTAGGTCTATGTATGGGGATTACCAATGTGCAGATTTTCACTTTGAATCTGTCAGTTGGCTCTCTTATGGAAAATGAAATGTGCATCTGTTTCCTCAGGCGTACAATGTGTGTACGGTATCTTGCTTGTTTTGAAAATTTGACTATGTACTCATCCGAGTTGCAAACGATTCCATTACTTATACTCATTTACTGTTATGGAGTGTCAATGACATGACAAACTGTTTGTTTACCAATATAAGTTAAACTTAAGCTACCGGTAACTGCAATCAGTTGCTTTAAAAGTGTTTCAAAGCTGACTTGTGTCTTGTATTATGTAAGATACAGCATGCCAAATGAACTTCTGTATTGTCATGATTTGCTTCAAGTTCTTTCTAATTTATTTTTCTATAAAGAATTAAGTGAAAATTAAGTAAATTGTCACTAAAAATCTTGAACCTGCAAACCTCATAATTTTGCAGTTTGTATGGCCTTGAGGTGATGTACAGTCCCCTTTCGACTTCTCAGACCTTGCAATACTGGAACCAAAAGCTCTTTCTTTTCCCCTAGTTGAATACTCCTAGATTTCAGAAACCAATTTTCTATTTTCCTGGGAGGCTTGAGAAATCAGGATTCTCCTGCAGTCCTCTTGGTCTTCATCGATCCTTATCGCGCCATTGGACGCATAAGGCCCCTTGGTCTTAAGGTGTGTTATTTTTGATGTGTTACAGTTAAATAACGGTTGTGTTATTTCATGTAAGAGACATAAAAGCTGGCCATTTCATTGTTGCTAAACCTACACTTTTTGTGCACTTCGACTTTAAAAACAGCTGGCTTTTGGAAAAAGTCCTGCCGTCTTGATCTAATATTGTAAGAATGGCGATTTCACCAATTCATTGATTGTTTACTGTATAAATTAAGTGCAAAAATAAGAGATTTTATAAAGAAAATAATAGCTCAAACAAGTATAATTTTATATTGTACATTATTTTAAGGAGCGAGCTGTATATTGCAGTTAAATTATTAACAAGTGAATATTTTAAGGCTTGTTTGTCAGATATTTGTTAAAACATTCGTGTATATTTTAGTTGAGTGAAAATTTCAACTTAGATTGAAGTAAAAGTGCAAATGAACAGAATATTGATTAAATATTACTTATCATGCGATGAAAAACGATGCATTTCAGGTGTCATTAATTTTAGTCCTGGCTCACAGGGGTTAGCGTGGTCAGCATGTTGGAATCTGGATCAAGCGGTCTGAGTTCAAGCCCTGCCAGGCCACTGCATTATGTTCTGGGGGAAGACACTCCACTCTCAGTGCCTCTCTCCACCCAGGTGTATAAATGGGTACCAGCAAATTTAATGATGGGGGGGGGGGTAACCCTACAATGGACTAGCATCCCACCCAGGAGGGAGTTGAAATACCGGTATTCCTAGTTGCTTAATGCTGCTGAAACTGAAGACAAGCGACAATAAGGCTTGAATGCAGACTTTACCGTAACCTTACCTTTAATACAGGAATGACCTGTGTGAGGATAGGTAGGGGTCACGTTATAATGAGGGTGTTAAACTGTGGATTGAACAGTCTGGATTTTGAGCACTAAGGTCATTGTGTTGTTTTCTTGGGCAAGACACAAAGTGCCTCTCCGCGGGAGGTACTCTCCTGTATAAATGACGTGAGCACTCGTCAGAAAATTTCAACAACACCCCTGAAAGGTACCGAAATCGTGTTTTGTGTGTGTAGCTGATTTCATCTTTCACCACTAAGAGGTACCGGTTCTAAAATAAAAACTAACTGGTACTGGCAAATTTAGTAGTTATTCAGTAATAAAATGTTACTTGTGTAACAAATATGGTTACAGACAGTTCCTGTTTTTTTTCAGATCAATAACCTAAAAGGCCTCTTGCAGGTACTGCAACAACTCTAGCGGCGGTCATTTTAGGTTTAACCCCCTAAAAGGTATGAAGAGCAACCCCCCCTCCCGACATTTTTATAAGGGAGTCCCCCTGGGCCTCTCTCCACTCACAAGTACATGATATTTGAACAGGCATCAGTGAACTGTTAGCGCAACCTGACAAAATGTTTCGGGAAAGTACCAGTATCCCATCCGGCTGTGATGTAAATACAAGTTCAATTAGGGATTGTCCAGTTCTGGCCCCCTCTCTCTCTTGAGGGTCCAGGGACATGTTGTCTGTTCGTACTCTCTCCCAAAAGCGTGCATTGCGTGACAGAGAGAGAGGGCCAGAATTGGACAAAATTAACGACAACTTGCTTGAAAAGAAACACCTTTCTTCTTGCATCAGACAACACTGGCTTATAGGGACAGACTGCTCTGGAAGGGAGAATTTAATGAACAGTGTCTTAGAGCTCAGTACAGAATTTTTCTGCTGGGAATGTAGAGAAACTGCTGAAATTGAAATTGGGTGACTGGAAAACTTTTTTCCTAAAAAATGAACAAAAAATGGATATACCATAAATTTTCTGTTAAACCCCCTGGACGGCCTTCTTGTCTCTCAAGCAATTTCAAGCATGTTTGAGGAGGGAGGGTCATAATAAGATGGGGGGGGGGGGGGATAAACAGACATAAATGAGGGAGGTCAAGGCTTAAACGATTTATGGTTATTTTGATAAAATTATTGGGAAAACACTGAGAATTTTTGTAATGAACTTATAATAATTGTATGGTAGCCTGTGGTCATCACATGAAAATTATGCCCTAAACCACCTGTGACCGGCGTGGACATTTTGTTCCATTTCTGATGTCATTACCTTAAACTGTAAAAGGCATCACCTTTGCTCAAGTTCTGCATAAGGAAAAGAACTTTCCAATGAAACCCAAAGCAGTGATTGGGTGAATCGAACTTGAAATATGTACCAAAACGTCTGGAAATTTGAGTGAAAAACTCGGGTGGAAATTTCCCTCTTCTGCCCAATTTCCTGTTTTATTGATGCTTCTTGGAAATTCTTGAACTGAAAGCAAGCCTGGTGGAAAGCCATCAACTGCAGCAAAAAGGATAAAAAATAAAAAAGACGGAAAGCTGAAAGAGTTGGGTTATTTCAAAACTCTGATTTATGCACATGCCTGAGCAAAAATGTCATGAAACGCGACACTTGAGGAAAGCGAAGCAAACTTTTGTGATGCAAATGCTGTTTTAAGTAGTTTGTAACTAATTTACCTCATATAACTGACTAGAAAATGTCAAGTCAATGAATTAATTTGATGTTTTATTGCCTCATTCTATTAGCACAATTTTTTAAAAAAATATACATTCTAAAAATTTTTTTACAATTATTTTTTAGGGATAAATAAAATTTATATAAAAGTAATTCTACAATTTCATAGAAAATGTTGTATAAAATATTATTTAACGCATTCAATAGAGGGCTTAATCAAGAATTTAATTAGAGGTTATAAATAATTATTTATAAAAAAATATTATTAAATATACTTATTAATCATTTGCTTTATATTCTGGTTCTGAGTGGCAGTGGCAAGCACAGCTATGCTTTACAAAAAAATAATTTAATGTGTTTTTTTTCTGCACAGCCTCGTGCAATTCTTAGCCATCAGTGTGCATACTTTGTATAACTTTCTATAATTCATTGTTGTATCTCCTAATTTTGCAATTAAGTCTTGTAATTGAATAATATTACTAATAGATAATAATAAAACATAATACTATTGAGCAAGGAATTATATAAAAATTGAATCTACACTTTGAAATTCATCAATTATTCATTAAGCCAAAACAAAGGAAATCAGAACCGTACAGTGATTTGGATATCAGAACAGAGATTTTGCGACTTTATTTCTTTGTTTTCTCTCTGCATAGCTTTAGTTAAAATTGAAACAATACCGTAAAATTCCGATTAGAAGCCCTGGCCTTATACAACTTCGTAAGGGGTTTTAGGTGGGCTTTTAAGCAGAGGGGCTTATATCCAGGGCGGCTTATAAAGGGAATAAAACTTGTTCAAAATGAGCCACAGCAATGTTGATCAAAATAAGATTTTAAGTTAAAAAGTCATAACAAAGCATTATTCAGCCCTTTTCTGTACTGTCATCCAGCAGAGGGGGCCTATATATGGGGGTTTATAACCAGATGTATTTTTTTGTTTCCAGGTAGATGGGCCTATAACCAGGGGGGAGATGGCTCATAAGCGGAGGCGGGGCTTATAACTGGAATTTTACGGTATTTTATCAAACACTAAGGAGAGAGTGTTCTTCACATTACCGAACATCTTAAAGTTATTCAAAAAATAATAATCCACTGCACTTAGCATTTTCCACTCTTTTCCTTGGAAATGCAAGGAAACTCTCTCTTGTGTTTGACATACATGTAGTACATTAAAATAACATTAATAATTAATCATGTACACAGGAGCTTAGACAAACATCAGTCATGTTGAGATCTGTAGCACACGAACAGAACCAGAGTGGAAAGCTTTGTAAGAACTACGTGGTGATGAAACAACCAAGTTTACAGCTGATGAGCCAGGTAATGGTACGTTAAGAAATGCTGAACCTAGGCGGGACCTCTCCTGTGATTAAAACATTACATTATTATACTTAATTAATCACTAACAATTCAATTAGTTGTTAGCTTTTGACCTCATCAATCATAGCTAATGGTACAAGTAAAACATTAGTCCCACTCATGCAATACCCCCAAAATGAGGGACCTCCCTACTGAGATATTGAGCTAGTCCCTCAGAACCACTTCCCATACTTAGACTGTTGAAATAACTAGTAATTATTTTTACTACCACAATATTGGTTTCCATACACCACCATGGAAAAGTGAAAGATTTCTAGTTTGAACCCCCCCACCCCCCCCCCCCCCAAAAAAAAAAAAAAAAAAAAAAAAAAAAAAACCATACCTCTTGGAATTCCTATTCAGTTAATAAAAATAAGTTTTGAAACCCCTACCCCTCAGATCATTGGGCAGATATTTTCTGGAACCACGCAATAGATATTTAAATCAAAGTTGAGTACTGTTATGTTTTATGTTTTGACAGCAATTTTCCCAATGCAAAAATGACTGCCAAAAGGAGCCAAAAAAACAAAATATTATCTTACAAAATTGAATCCCATCTCAGACCAAGAGGGTGAAAAATAAAACTAACCCCAACCAGCAGCACACACCCAAATAGCTTTCCCCTACCCCTTCCCTGCAGAAAGAAGTGAAAATTTGCCCAGCCTAAGGACTGTATTAACAGAGGACCTTTTGCATCTGAAGTTTACACTATGTGAGGAGAGCTGGCTAAATGGTTCCTAATGTTTATATTAATGGCAGGGATAATTCACAACCTACCTCAGGGCCTTTTACTGTGAGAGATGCCTGGAAGAAGACAATTTCATTTTGTTAGTCTAGTTAATTTGGAGTTTTAGACTTTATTGAAAATTCTTTTTTGTGGATTTGTGAAATCAATTTTAGTATTAAATTTATACATAATATTGTCAAATGTTTATCATTTCTGATGTTCAAAATGGGAGTGCATGAATGTAAGTTTTCATTTTAATCATTATATAATTTATTATATAATAATAATTTATTATAAAATAAACTATTTATTAAATAATAATAATTTATTATTTAATTATTAATGAATAAAATGAAACTTAGTTTACCTTGTTTGACTCTAACTTATGGAAGTTTATGACACCGTTTTATAATTGTATTTGTTATCTCATTATAGCATTATAGCTTTTTTTTAACATTTTACCTTTTCTCCAGGGCACGGTTCAACTTTCTGGCATCCTCTTGTGGCATTTCCAGAAGGAAAGGAACTTCCTCCATAGAACACATACAGTTCACCTTCTTCAGCTAGGAGATAGAGTAAGAAAAAGTATCACTTTCAGTGAAACCAGTATATCATAAGTGCTAGAAATGTTGTGGACAATTGCTGTATGTATTAATCAAGGACAAACAAAATCGCATGATTAATTTATAATTTCATAGTCCACTGTGGCCTTATACATCTACTGGCGGGAAAAGTGATGAAGATGATAATGATGACACAGCCCTCCACATGCATTGCATGCCTATGCGTGTTCTATATTAATTTCTAGATGTATCATATAATGCATGCACCTGTAGGATATGTCTAGCTACATAACCCTCAGCACATATTGCCTGCCCATGACCTTAGATGTTATAATAGCAAAGTCATGACAGTTCAACAAAAATCCTCCAGAAAATTTTGATTGGAACATATTGTCTTCCTAAAATGAAATCCTAGATCAGACACTGAACTAGTGTCCTAACCTGGATGTGGGGGTGGGGGTGGGGGCACTCAACCAAGTTTTGTACAGGGTGGAAGGCTCTAATGATTTGCTTGTATCATAAGCTAATCCGAACTCTAAAGTAATCCTTTCATACACCTTCCATAGACTGAAAAAGGTACCCCTTTCACATATCCACCTGTAGTAGAAACACTGCATCCCAACTCTAAACCTCTGTTCAAGATATTTTGAATTGACACTAAATGTCAATTTCCCTTCCCTTTTCTATACTTTTCTATAGTCTATACAACCCGTGAACTGGTTTCAGTTGTCCTACCCCACAAAAAAGGGAATTTAATACCAACCTCCTTTCAACTCCTCTGTGATATCATCAGTTCTAAATGGTGCCGAGAAGAGCAAATCTTTAATCCCATCCTGGTTCACATCAGTCAAATCCAGACTCCAACCAAATCTGGCAAAACTACGATCACCTTCAAAAATGGCAGTGTAACTTATGTCTTCAACTGACATGTCATTTCTGTGCCGAAGAACAGTTGTCAGGTTTATCAAGTAGATGGCTCCTGATTGGTCGAATGGGACTGACATGTCGTGCAAGTCAACCAAGTGACCCTCAAGACCTAAAAAGAAAAGTTATTCTTATTAAGGTGGCTCCATATAGTTACTTTAGTTTCATTACCACGCACACTGCTGGTGCAAGCTTGTTGGACTCTGCATGCACGAGCATGCGCAACACCGTAACTTGAAGAATTTCTATTTTGCTGATGTCACAAATTAAGCGTTTTGGGGCGATCTTATTTCTAGTGCAGGATGGTTATAATTTTGTTGACAAATTTTCAGTGGCCATCAAAGATTCAATCTTAACAAGGCAGTTCCTAAGCAGTCCCTTTGTAGCTATTGTTTGGGTCCTCACGCAAACAGATATGGCTGGGAATCAGACTACAAAAGTTCATGATTCAGAAGAGCGCATGCCAGCACACTCCAATCCTGGCATGAAAGAATATCACCGAATGATACTTTAATTCTCTCAGTAGACATACCGGTACCTTCAGTTTGCTTACAGGGGCAGATCCAGGATTTTTCAAAGGGCGGTATCAAATATTTTGTTTTCTAATTAATTTTAGCCCCAGGATTTTATAGAAGAAGGGGGGAGGGTGGATGTTGTGAAATAAATTGTTTTTATTTTATTTAAGTTAAAGTTACCGTATTTACTCGAATAAGCGCCGCCCCCGAATAAGCGCTGCCCTAGAATAAGCGCCGCATTCGGGACAAAAAAGTTAATAAGCGCCGCCCTCGAATAACCGCCGCAGTGCCGATGCGGCGCTTACTCGAGGAATTCCTTATAACGAAAAATAGCACTACAAAGAAACTCTTAAACAGCCTTGGAAATTCCTTTTCATCAAAAGCGTTGTTTTGCAGCTCAAAGTTATTATGTTTTACCGCTCGCCTATTATTATTTTCTATCCAAAATTCTTTCAATGCGCAGTTCTGTTAACCTTGTGAAGGCCATGAGCTTTGTCGGTATAGCAAGCGCAACTACTCTCTTCCGTAAGAGACGGATCCTGGCAATCAAAAGAACCTTCTTTTAGTTACTGTAGAAGTTTCGTTTCGATTAGATTCTTTGCGACGTCCAAATTTTAAATAAGCGCCGCCCTCGAATAAGCGCCGCACTTGTGACGCGAAAAATTAAATAAGCGCCGCGGCGCTTATTCGAGTAAATACGGTATGCATAATTTTCACGCCTTTCTTAGTGTTATTGTCCTAATTTTCTATTTAAATGTGCTTATTTATATCTGTTTGGTGGATCTAGGGGGTGGCTAGCCAACCAATCCAATCCCCCTGGATCCACCCCTGGCTACTTCATTTCAAACTCTGCCTGAAATAAGATCTAGAGATAATTCCCTTGTGGATGAGTCTCTATATTCTCCTTAACTGCCTCCTTAACAATTTAATGAGATTGTGAGGGGAAATTACATGTTGATCACTAATAGGAACTGAAGAGTGAAACTGACTGAACGAACTTACTCAGTGTTGTAGCAGAAACTGCAAGCATATCATCATCACCATCTTTGTTACCAGAACTGTTATAAGGATTCCCTGCAGCAAGGCTGGTACCCAGTTTCATAAATGTGTCATGGCCAGTTATGGTTGCCAGGGGCTGAGGCGAGCCAGTCATGGTGAACTGGAACACATAGACTCTTCCAACACTTTGCATGTCATCCTTTGAATAACTGCAGTTTTTATTGGCGCAAACCCTTTGCAAACCAAACAGAAAGCTGATCTTAGCAATGTCTATTATTAATGGGCTATATTGGCAATGCCTGTAAGAAGTATTTTCTTAACTATGTTTATGATCTCCAAATGTAAAACTCATGGGTAAGGTAAAGTCTGCATCGAGCCTAGCAGATATGTCCAGGATTAAACATTAATGAGATGCACGTTCCTCATGACAGGCATCACAAAGTGTCCTCATTAATAAAAGTTCACCAAAACACAGACAAACATGAAGTACTCATTAAACAATATGTGCATTCAATCCTGGACATAAGTGCCCTGGATGGGCTGCTAGTCCATCGCAGGGTTATCCCCAGCATTAGTTTGTTGGTACCCAGCTGGGTGGAGAGAGGCACTATGAGAGTAAAGTGTCTTGATCAAGGACACAACACAATGACCCCAGCCAGGGCTCGAACCCAGACTGCTCAGCTGCAGACTGGAGTCAAGCGTGCTAACCATTAGGCCACCCTGCCTCTACACATTGGTACTCCCCTTAAATTTGGGGGGATTATCAGGTCACAATTAGGAGCTCAATTACCTGAATGTTGGTGCACCAATGAGTAGGAGAAACTTTCCATTTGTGTTGGCGGCAGTCATTGAATAACCAAACCAGCTGTAGTTTTGTTGACCAAAAGCCATCCAGTCAGCCTCATGCACTGAAATATCTGATCCAGGCTTCCTCTGTGTTTTGGCTAAAAACACAGCAACCGAGCCCCTCTGAGGACCTCCTTCTGGGGCATATGGGGACCCTATTATGAGGTCTTTAAATCCATCTCCATCAACATCAGCCCCCAGAATAGATGTGCCAAGGTTGTAATATGTTCCATTGCCATGGATTGTAAGGCTTGGCTTGGAGTTAAGTCCTTCTCTTTTCACTCCATAAAATATATAAACTGTACCTGTATACTGAAGCTCATTGGCCCCTGCTCGAAAAAAAAAAAATTGTCAGTAATAAAAAAAATTGGAAAATTGTACATTACATATCATAACTGTCAGTAGTTCTTACAGTCAAAACAGTCAGAATAGTTTTGATTAACGGCGAACAGATTGCATTATTTGTTTCAAAAATTCAAATTCAATTTGAATATTGGAAATCATCCAACCGTAAACATGCGAACATGTGAACCTGTCCAAAATTATCGAATTTGATTGGTTAATTTTTGACAGGTTCACGTGTTCACATGTTTACAGTTGGATGATTTCCAATATTCAAATTGAATTTAAATTTTTGAAACAAATTATGCAATCCGTTCGCCGTTAATCAAAACTATTCTGGAATACAAGGCGGCACGCGCTGATTATTTTGACTGCAATATGGTTGTCACACTATCGTAAGCGCAGTACAAGGTTCTTTTAAAAAACTTCACTTTCGGCTTGCCCTTCAGACAAGCAGCCCTCAAATTTTGATGACTGGACAACACTTTCTTTTAGCGTTGTAGTGGGAAGCTTGTTTGCCTTAAAAGCCATGAGATATAGGGTCAGAAGGACAAGTTGAGGATAAGCCCTACTTTATACATTAGGTTTGTGGAAGGTGTGGTGGCCTAATGGTTAGTGCACTCGACACTGGATCAAGCAGTCCAGGTTCAAGCCCTAGCTAGGCTCGATTCAGTATGTCAAGTTCTTGGGCAAGACACTTTACTCTCGTAGTGCGTCTCTCCACCCAGGTGTATTAATGGGTACCGACAAATTTATGGTATTGCTAGGGGTAACCCTACGATGGACTAGCATCCCATCCAGGGGGAGTAGAAATACTCCTAGTGCCTTCATGCTACTGAAACCAGGATAAGCTCTGGCCTGATGGGCCACTAGGCTCTGACTTTTTTTTTTCATACCTGTAGATGGGGCACTGACAGCTAAATCATCCACTCCATCTTTGTTAAGGTCCACCACTGCCACAGCTGTTCCAAATCGACCATTCTCCACTATCCCATCAAGAACTACATTTGCCGAAATGTCTAAGTTTATGTCCTTATTAGGTAAGCCACTATCAGTGTTACTCGTCACAAGGTATACACGGCCGTATTGGCTATACCCCGGTGTTCCATAGCCAGGTGCTCCAATGACAAGGGTGTGGTTCTGGCCATTAAAGTTGCCGTATCCCAGTGACCTGAAATGTATAAGTGTGAAGGTGTTTAAACTGCTGTCACTATGATAACAGTTTTATGCTTTAAGCCAATAGAATGATCAAGAGCATTCTTTTCCCCGAGTCTGTGAGCCTTCTGGTCTACGTACGCCAGGGATCGAGGCCTCTGGCCGATACCAATTTGTGAGCATGCACAGAGGATTATTCTGTATTTTCAGACAAATAAGATTTGTCATGTTTGACAATGAGTCCATGAATCATGGACTTCTGGTGTTGAGCCAGCCAGAGGTCTTGATTCCTGGCACAGACCAAAAGGATTATGGACTCTGGGGATGAGAATGGATCAAGAGCTAATAACTCCTTGTGCTTTTGATACACAAATTGAGCCAATAAGTGAGGAGAATTCATTAAATAGTCAGCATATTTTTAACCTCACCTCCATACCAAAAGAGGTTTAGGAGTATTGATACCCTGCCTTGAACAGGATGATGCTAACCCAGGGAGGGGGGGAGTGGATGGAACACGGGGGTAGGAGAGGGGGCCAAAAGTGACAAGGGTGATTGTCATACCTTATTAAAGGGGATAAAACAGCTTATGTGCAAAACAAAATTAAAAAAAAAATGACCACACCCCAACATTTCCAGATGCTAGTTTATTGCAGATTATCCCCCAACTTCTCTGCAGGTTGCCCAAAACATTTTGCCCTGTAAACAATAATGCTCTTGTGTAGAGGCAATTTGTAAGTTGAAAGAAAAGTGCTCTGGATAATTAAAAAAAAAACACTTTCAAGTGAAGCACTGAGAAAGTGGTCAATACTGTAGAATATGGCCCATAAATTGACCAATCTCGGTGCTTCTATCTGAGAATTAATATCACTCAACCCACCATCCTAATCTTGCATATGGCACTGAAGATGAATATTCTGCAGACGTTGTCAACCTCCCTTGATCTGTGCTCTTCTCATTAGTTATTACTTTAAGATGACAGTTCTGGGAACCATGGCAACCCTTTGGAAGTTCCCTCTTTTTAATCGCCTTTGCGCGAAGAGACTCTGATAAAGAAAAGTAGCTTCCCCTCTTGGTCTGTTTAATGTTCAGATCCGATAAATCGATGTTTTTACGGAATTCTTGTAGCATTGCAGTTTCAGGGTTTTTTAGTCTTCTGTTGGATTGTTTTCTTTTTAAACCAGTGGAATGATCACTCATGTTGCAGTTTATAAACAGTGGGCTTTTTGGAATCTCACACACATCTGTTCCATGTTCCAACATGTCAATTGTTTTGTGCCAAAGAAGAACTGACCATGCTGCCATGTCGGCCACACCCCCTGTGAAGCCATAAATCAAACATCAAATGTCAATAAGGTACATTACATTTTAATAACAGTGACATAATGTGTAGTTCCAGAAAATACCGTCCCATACCCACCCCGTGGAAGGTCATTGGAAATTCCGAGGAGGTGCAGGGATCTCAAAGGCCAAAATGGAAAGTATGTGGCTTAACTGGAATTTCCAGAGGCAAGGTTGGGGGGGGGGGGAGGTTAAACCAAAAGAAACCTTCCATGGATATTTTCAGGAACAACACAATCAGGTGAAAAAACTTAGACTTTCCTTTGCCTAGTTCCCATGAGTTTCCTGTGGCTCAATGGTGGAGTATCTAACCAGTATACAGAAGGTCATAGAGTCAACTATGGAGTCATAGGAGATGTTCTTTTTCTAAATACCGTATTTATTCAGCTATAAGCCGAGCGATTTTTTCAACAAATCTTACTGAGAACTGGTCAAAACTCAACCAAATTGGGCATTTGGCTTATAGCTGAGTATTTCCACACAAAAAAATGGATGATACTAAAAAAGAGTTGAATTTGAATGAAAATTAACAAGCATTTGTAATTTATTCTTTGTCATTACCTTTTATTTGAGTGGTGGCTCCCAAAAAGCCATTTTGTTTAATGAAGCAATGTTAGGAATGAAGTTTTTATTTGTCTTTTCTTCGCTATTTAGGCTGGAACTCGTCGTTCATCAGCTCGCTCTGGAACATTATTTTTTCGGCGTACTAATCGTCTTTTGAACTGTCGAGAGCATTCGAAATCCTGCATGTCTTGAACAATTTTATCACAATCTCTTCTACAATTTCTACCTGAGACTGTTTCTGTTCCTTCATCTGTCAAAGTTTAATTAAGATCTTTATTTTGACTTGTTGTGGTGACACCAGAAACTGGCCAATCAAAAACGGTCATTCCCAAGAGCTCTGTAAACATTGTAACATGATATGACAGAAATCGGCTGGATGTATTATTTTTTGTTCAAAACCGAAAACTTATAATACCACGACTTCTCTGCTAAAAGAAACCACTTCAGAAGAGTTTGATTGGATTCAGTATACTCTGACAAATAACAGCACATCATGTTTGAAGGAAAAATTGGGTCTCGGCATATAGCCGAGTGTTTTGGGTTTATTTTTTGTCAGAGTCTAACTGGTTCTAAAGACCAAAAGTTTAGGGTCTTGGCTTATAGCCGAATAAATACGGTAGTTTGTGTTGGAGAGATGGGATAATAACTGCAGGTATCAAAAATTTTAAATTGTAGAAGCAAGGCTACTAGAGAAGGGGGTCTTAATAAGGTAGGGCTTTTACAGCCTTGTTACCATGTGCTCAGCAGAAAATAAAATCTGTATTATTTATCATTATTATTATAATTATTATTTATTATTATTAATTATAATTTATTATTAGTAGTAGTTATATGAAGTTAACCCTTACCCTGGAAATATGAATGCACTTCCTCCATCAGAAATGGTGATGTCTTTGCATATTTAGGAAACAACTTTGCTCCACCAATTTTCTCTCCAATCCATCCAAGAAGCATGAGAGCAGAACAGAGTTCTATATCGTATTTATTGATCTTCTTTTCTCCATAGTACTCAAGGTAAATATTTTCTAGATCTCCAGATGGAATGTACCTTTTAAGAATATGGATAAGAAAAAGTAAATCTGTTATTAATACCTGTTAGGCACTAAAAATATTAAATAACATTTGCCAAGCCTAAAAGCAGAGCTCCCCAGTTATTTCCTTTGCCTTTTACTGACCATAGACAGAAAAAAAATTAGGACTTGGGCTCGTAATCCAATGGAAAACCATTAACTGGTCAGCCGTCAACTTACAAAAAAAATGTGACCTCAAGCTCTACACCAGAGCCCGCGATATGGTCAGTAGATACCTTGCTTTGACAGCTGTCAATTGACCATAACATGGAAGTCTAATATTAAAGATGTAAGCTGATGTTAACCTTAATGTTGACCCATTTCTGGAGTATGACCGCCATGTTGCGTGACATTGATGTACGTACAGAGGCAGGGCGCCTGCGCCTATGAACCATGCTGCTAGCCATGAAAACAATGAAAAGTCAAATGCATGGTTATCCTATTTCTATGCATGCATAATTCTCCTTTTATGGTTTTGGGGCTCTGCTCTGCGGCCTTTCAGGCCACTGGAGAGCTTCGCTTATATTTTCCATTTCTTGATACAATAATGTAACAGAGTATTACCATTCACTTATGTCTGAGGGTATTTGCCTTGTATCACCCTCAAATGACACCACCATATCACCGCCAGGGTCACCAATACTATGCGCTGCAGGAAATGAACCAAAAAAGTTGACGTCTCCCATGGTGGTCAGGAATCCTTGATCGATGCCAAGGCTGTGCCACGTTACATCTGTCACTTGGTGTGATACGAACCCAAGAGTGAAAGCAACCAGTTTTTCTGTGTCCTATAAATTCAAATCACTTGCTTGTAAACACAAAATAAATCTACTTTACTCCATACTATATTACCTTAATTCTTGATCTACTACTGACTACTATGAGGGTAGCAAAGGATTAGGCGTGACACGTGAAAAGGGCAAAAATTGGAGCATAACGCATAAAAAAGGGGCAAAAAATAGACAGTGACGCGTGAAAATAGCTAAAAAAGACATGTTAATTCTGCTGTTTCGAGTGTAGAGAACACATGAATTTGGTTAAAATTTGTGTCACTACCCCCCCCCCCTCTTTGCTACCCTCCAATACTGTTCTAGAGCTAGGAACAGATTTTGCTCTTCTAGATCCAAGCCCAAAACATTACATTCATAATTCAACGTTTAACCTTTTTTCTCAGACCTGGCACATCTAACCAGCTCCTAACCCCCCTCCCACTCCCCATCCCAGCCACGTGGATAAGTAGAGGAATTTTTCTGTTTTTTTTTTTTTAATATACAGTGCTTCAAATAATTTAATGTATTTTTTTACACAACCACAGCATGAATAAATTAACATTAATAGCACAGCCATGTTCAATTCATATAAAAATGATTCATTCATTCATTCATTCATTCATTCATTCAAGCAATAATGCATGTATGCATTTATGCAGACGTGCATGAATTAATTCGTTACTATTATTTTTTTTCCAAATGAACGGTAAAGAACACCCACATAGGAGAGTGAGTTTAAGAAAACTCAGAGAGCTTTACAAAACCTTATGCACCTATCAATGTTAAGCCGCTGGGGGGGAGGCCGGGATTAGGCGGGGGATTTGACAGCAATTGTTTGCCCGTGGTGGGGACTTTTGACCGTTTTAATGGACTTTCTTACAACATTTTATTGAAGTTAAGTGACTCTTTTGAACATCCACACATGCCCTGGGGTTGGGCATTTGATCAGAAAGTCTCAGCTAAGTTCAAATGCCCGGCCTATGCCCGGCCTCCCCCCCCAGCAGCTTAACATTGATACGTGCATTAGCAGCAGACGATCGGTGTCTGAAAAGTCATGTGCTTTTAATTAAAATGGATCAAATTTCAATTCAATGCGAACCTGCACAACTTTCATGCTCTTTTACTGATCTTCACTAACCTGGTCCCAAGGCTTTGGGTATTTCTTCCTAATGTACCTGACCGTTGCATTTAGGAAAGGAGCCCAGTGTGTGTCTTCAGCGATCGAATGAAATTTTCCTCCAAAACACAAGCTCGGGTACATGGCGTCCGGGTACGGGTTTCCGCCAATAAAGGCATCTTGATGTCTTACGATTATGTCCCTGTAATCAGTGTTATTTCTTGCATCCTTGAACCAATTGATAGCTTGATGGGCAATGTCTATATGCGTGCTCATTCCACAAGAGGAAACTGGTACAGTTTGGAAGCATAGCTGATAAAAGAGGGACAAAAATATAAACAAACTACTACGCAACGCCGCCATTTCCCCACTTCCTGTAGCCGCTGTTAGATGGAATGTGGGCTCAGACGATCTGTTCCAAGCGAAGTCGGTAAAAGTTTATAGAGAGTGCTCGGTTATTTTTGTCTGTTGATTTATACAGTGTATTTTACGTTTCAACAACCAAGGGAATGGTATTCAGAAAAGGAAACAGCAATTTTATCAGGAGATACCCAAGACAGAAGCTTCAGCGCTCCGTGCTGAAAGCAGAAAGAGTAAGTTTTGCAGAACTCGCTAGCAGCTGAGCAAGTAAGCCGAATTAAGTTTACACAAGAAGACGTAAGCTATTATACTTTTACTAAGGAGAATTCCTGCCAACTATGCTAATGACAGGCGGTAGTGAAACAAACTGTTGCTAGTTAATGGCGTGACATCAATATTATGCACAATGTTATGCAAATTGAGTGAAAGAAGCTACCAGACAGTAACCTGAAATCATACCCTCCCTCCGTACTACTGCTGCTGTAATTTCCCTCTCGCTTTCGTAAAAAGAAAAAAGAACGCCTGATCGCAGGTTACCAGACAGCCACAACAAAATTTCAATTCTGAGCGAATTTGAAGATGGGCGAAACGACAGTCAAGGGCGTTTTTCTCCAAAGAAATCACTGGCTTTTCATTAATTATAAGAAAATACTAAAGCCTTCCTAAAGGGTTATTGAAGGAACATTAATTTTATTATGCACCGGGAAATGATTATTTAAATTAAATCAAATATATTGTAATTAAATTTTTATGTTGGGGGTGTGTGGGAGGCAAGCCGGTGGGCAGATAGCAGGTGGGGGCATACAGAATAAACATTTGCATTTCTGTGGGATGTGAAGGCAAAGAAACAAACTTACTTTGCCAAGTTTACTTTAGGTTTCTAAAAAACTAAAAAAGAACTAACAATAGACAGATTTTTGAAGAACTGGTTTTTTTAGAGTTTATGGGAGGAGAGGGTTGGGTGGTGTGTGAAATGAGCAAGATTCAGAGATACGGCCTAAAAATGTGAAATTGGGGAGATTGCCAAATTTTTGTTTAGACATTTCTTGTCAAATTTTTATAGCAGACAAAAACCCCCTTTCAGTCATAGTAATGCATTAAATCTCTGAAATACCCTGTCCTTCCTCAAAATCTCCCAAAACTGGCCAAAATACAGGTCTCTGTAAGGTCTCTCACTCCAACTATGGCCCTGTAGAAGACTAGTTGACTAGTTGAAATATCATCCAAAACCAATTACCGTAAACGTGCCGAAAACCAGGTCTGAAAATACATGCATCTGAGAAGGGGTGGGTGGAAGGAGAGCCTGTAAGGGGGTAGGAGAGGGTGTGTGGACAGAGCTGGGACAAGACCAAAAATTTTTTCAGCCACCCTACCCTTAATTTGAACAGGAATGCCCCCCAACCTCTCTGTAGAAGAGGAAGGCTCATCTAACATCGGGTCGCCTTTTGAGTACCATTGGGTCTGGTCTAGGTTTGGGTTTGGTCTACCTCCAGACACACTGATACATGCAAATAACTATCAAAAGATCAGGTTGTAAAATTTTATTAGGATGAATGAAATTACATAGGAACAGAAATAAATAAATTAAGTACTTCTCCCCATATTACCGTAGCTCCCCCTATCCTTTTCATTTCCAAACATCAATACTGTTTTACCTGCTTTTTATAAATATATTTTATGTTATCCCTATTGTACGAATTCAGTTTTAAAATATTTTAAGAATTTTTGAAGATTTTTTTAATTCCTTATAATTCTAATTTAAATTTAGCTCAATTTGTAAATTTGGAACTGTTTGGGATTTTAAAGGATTTTCTGTAATTTCAGTGTAAGTAAAATGATATGTACATGACTAAAGGACACAAATTAACAACTAAATCTATTTTTGGGAGGTTAAAAGGACTGCAAGAAGTCTCAAGGTACATGTATATGCTAAAACAATGATTTTTACTGACATCATCTTCACAAAAGTGTATGAAATGATTCAAAGCATGCCAAAAACTAATAAAAATAGCTTTTACTGATATTTAAAATAGTACAGAAAGAAATTAAAATAATAATTTTTCGTTATTTGTGGTTTTTCAAATTAGAAGTATTTGTTTTGAAAACATCGCTTTGGCCCGGCAGTTGCCCTAAAAGTCCTGGGCACTAATCAGCTGTGTTTTGATTCGCGCGCCACGTGGATCGAGTGGAAACAAACACCTCATTTCCGGTTTAGAAAAACTTGGGAGGTCGAAGAAAAGTACATTGATCTTTCGATGTCTATTGAGCAATTTTTCCCTGAATTAGAACCCACGACACTTATCGACAAATTTATTTTGTCACGATTTAAAAATCGGAGTGATTAAATGCGTCAAAATCATGTTTATGTGCGTTTGTACAAAAATATGAAAAGACTTCTTGAAATTTGAACAAGCCCCCACACGTAAAATGTTATCCGTGAAATCTTTTTTTTTTTTCATGTGATGTTTTGAATTTTTTCCCATTTTGTGGTTAAGGTTAATGCGTAGAAACAGACTTGATATTTGAACTTGTTTTTAGCAAGTTTATATTACGTAGGATTTTCTTCGAAATTTAATATTTGTGCAGAAGTTTGTTACGTAACAATGCCTACGCCTACTCTTATATTTTACACGCGGAAAACATAATTTGACCTGAAAATGAAATCTAAGCAGACATGAAAGTGGTAATTCCACAGAAATCTAGCAGTGACTAGAATATTGGTCGAGACTTGGCGGTTGGCAACCCGTTCAATTCGACCGCAAGTTGCCGAGAAACACAGCAAATATGAAATTTGCGTTGAAAGTATGAACTATAAATTATTAATTAATTACACAAGTTTGGACTTTGAGTCGACGTAGGGACATCACAAAAGACGGTCTCATATGACCAAAAAAAATTGAGAAACAATACGCGGGACTTGCTAGTGGCCGAAGTCGATGGAAAATTTTATCTCTGGTCGAGCAGAGAGCTATAAGTCAGCCATCAAATGCTGTGGCGGCGAGGATTCGAGTTCGGTGGATAGCAAAGACTCGATGCTAGAAGCCGGCGAATACCTCGAGCGTCTGAGCTTTTGGCAACGTCCTAGACAAAAAGTGGATCTTGAATTCATCGATGTTACTTACAGAGTACAACAGAGCCGAAAAGGTAAGCGAAGTAATTTTTTCCTAGTGAGTTTTAGTAAAATTCAGCGTAAAATATTCGCGAAATAAACGCAACCGCTACGGGACAAATATTGTGGCGAACGGCGAATCGAACAAAGAAAGCGAAATGAGACGTGTACAGACTCGACTTGTAAAGCTTTTAAAAAGGTTAATCTCGATTTTTTATCTAAAATTAATAAGGTGATTTCAAGAGTTTTCCGTTAAGTTATATAGTCTTTATTTAGCCTTGTAAACAGTTTTTTGCAGAGCTTTATAATTGTAGGAAGCCCTTCGAGGCGTGACGGGAAAAACAACTTCCAGCTTATATTATAGCTGACGATGCAAGCCCGTTCGCGGTATTAAAGATATCCCGATTTTGTCTGAATTTCAGCCCGTTTTTTGCTCTCAGTATATTTATTTACCATACAGAAGTTGTAGATTTACCTAGCTCCTATGCGAAATTACACAGAGAACTATTTTCGTGTTTTCATTTGCGAGTGTACAAATTTAGATGTACATTTCACACTGTCTGGTAAACAATAGATCCGTTTTCGCTTACAAAACCGACCAAAGCTCTTTTCAGTTAAACTCGATTTCGATTTCCCCTTGATTGGCTGTTTGTAAGTAATTTGTTCTTCATTAAAACTCGTTAAGCTTAAATCCAGGAAGGAATCGTTTAGGAGAAATTAATCGACGACAGTCTTACAGGAAAACAATTCGCTACCTGCAGACATGTTTCCCCGGCGTGGTCCGTGTTTCGTCAGTGGGTTTTCCCTGCCGAATGAATTCCCAATATGCCTGGTGTTTCCAAAACGCCCAGCGTAATAACCAAAATAAACGCTTTTTGAGAACAACAACGCAAAAAAAGGAATTATTTTACAGTATTGGGCTTCATTTTCGTGAGATATTTTCGTGTGAAGAAGTTGGATTAGGTTTTTGTCGAAGCCGACAGTCATCGCACCCTTGTGCCAATACACTGCAATACACCAGGCGGGTTCAAGGATGAAGACCAGAAACATGTTTTCCTACACGAACACGAAACTGCAACACGAAAGGAGCTTTTTACATGGCTTGATGTTTTCTTTCAAGGTATAAACGATTCTTTTCAATTTCCCTGGAGTTTTCACGTGGCTTTATACAGAAGAACAAAAGCTATATCAAAACGTTTCTTCCGAAAACTAACAAAATGGATGAAGGTATCCGTTAAACTTGCCCGTCGGGGCTGGACGAATGTTTGTATGTAAAACAAATTAAATGCAAATACCTTTTAAGCAATTACAATTATACCTTTGGCATTGACAAAAGCATAGCGCTAAAATGTAACATATCACTATTTAGTAAGACGTAAATATACAAAGCAGTTAAATATATTTTACTGGCAGGGATTAAAAGGCCCTTCTTATATGAGCCACGGCATAACTATTCAGCTAAGAGTTGCAAGAAAGAGTAGCTCCGTTTATCTGTGATAACGTTTCTAGAAACAGAGATCTAGATCAATTGATACAGCTAGCTATAAGAAAAGGTTACAAGATTTCCACATCACAAAAAATGAGATCATAGTGATATTAATATGATTATTTTCTGGAGGTAAGAACATTATTTACATTAAACTTTTCTAAATATTTTATCTTCAGTGAGACTAGTCAACGTATCATGTCAGAGACCTGGTCATGGGTTGTCTTATAAATTTGCATCTTTGCGTAAAAATGACATCTTTTGATAACTTTAAGTTTATTAGACTGTTCTTTCTGGATCATTTATCTTTAACCATGAAAATTTAGACTAAGTAAATATGGTCAAAACCAATAAGCTCAAAGTATGTGTAAGCTACTTCAGGAATTCACTGATTATGCACTTATAAAATACGCATCTCTTTTTACCATGCAATCTTTGTTTTAATTGGATACCTACATCCTGCTGAGGCAGTTCAATGATTGACAGGCATAACACAAACACATGAACAAATTGCACAGTCATATGTCACAAGAGGGAACCTGTTCTTTAGATGTCCTCAACTCTGGGCTTACAAACGTAAATTCTGCTCCAGATCATTCTTGAAGAAATCACGACAACTTCCTGATCCTAGAATCCTTCTGCAATGGTCCCATAACGTCACTAAGCCTAATAAACTCATTCAACACCATTATTTAGTTACACAAGTGGTAAATTCTCAGTAGTAGAACAGTAATGGTAACAGCTTGTAAACTTAGACAATGACTTCTTGATATTAACTACATGCATTTATACGTGATAATTGTGACCTTTGAATGTGGTGTGATGGTGGGGTGAGCATCAGGCATGCCTTCACATGAGACTAAACCAGTTTAAAACCTGATTGAACCAGTTAAATAAGAGTCAGATCATAACCAGTGTTACTTAATATAGCACTTTCTTTTAATTTATTCCAAGCATTTCCCCTCACTTTTGATCTGGTGTTCTATTTCATTTGTTCCACATGCACTAAATAACACATAGACTTGTGCACATTCAACTGTACATGCCCTGAGCAATTTCACCTAGTTGTATAAATTATGTGCAGTTTAAAATGTAAATAAATACGTAGTTTAGTTTTGTCAGAAATCAGACCATGTATGTGCAGTTTGTGTGTGGTATTTTTCTGTCCACTATATTCATGACCTACTTGACCTCTTGGGAGTTGCTTTTCATAGCCTAAACTCAGGCACATGCTTTCACAATAATGAACATAATAAGGGCTTCAGACAAAATCATAACTGCAGCAACTCCCAGAATTAACCTCAGTATTAATTAAATTTTAATTTTTGTTAATGGCAGTAATTTTTGTTCATGAGTCTATAGTGATCATTCAAATGAAAGCTTAATTCATGGATTTAAGTGGAGAGATTAAAAATAAACAGGAGAATAACATTATTTTCTTTAGCAGAATATTATGTACATGCAACTGTATCACAAGGGAGTTCTAAGCAATATACATGTTGTGGTTTAATTTTATCTTTGGTTTAAAATTTTTCAAACCAGTTTGATTTTTATTTCCCTTTGTTTCAGATTATGATAATGAATAGGAGACAATGAAAAATAAAAATCAAACTGGTTTGAAAACATTTTAAACCAAAAACAAAATTAAACCACAACATACACAAACAAGTACTGTGACCTAAACAGGCAGTCCAATATTGCAGATGTTTTTTTATGGTTCAAAGGGTGTATGCCTACTGGATGTTCAACTGGTGTCATAGTTATTGTGTTGGCAGTATCAGTAGTATTGACCCACATCCTAAGTCATTATTTTTATTGGTTGATTTCAGAGCAAAAGACAATTGTTCATGGGGTGTCTGGGGAGTTTAGAAGTGGTGAGCTGGTTGCTGTGCTGGGGCCATCAGGTATGATCATACAGAATATGTATAATGTGTTGCTTCAAGAAATATCCCCTCACCCCTCTAAAAATTCCAGTTGAACTTCATGCTTTTCTTTAAAAATATTGGCTTTTCAGACCCCCCCCACCCCACCCACCCCCTCAGAATTTCTAATGACCATGGGGTGAGTACCGTAATGATTCGATTTAGCGCCCGGGGCGCTTATTTACTTTTGGCACCTCAAGGGAGGGCGCTTATTCGAGACAGGGCGCTTATTCGGGACAGGGCGCTTATTCGGGACAGGGCGCTTATTTAATTTTTTGAAAAACAACCAAATGTTCAAAACAAAACTTAAGTAAATATTAAACAAAATTAACAATAACAGAAACTAAAACAGTAACAAATTGTTGAAAATTCAGTTACTTTTAAAAGAATTGTTCATTTTAGCAGTAAACATATACCTGTACGGTAGGGTGAATGTTCATGAGTTTATCTATTCGACGTCAATGACTCCCGGGGGGGGGACTCCCATATGAAACGGACGGGAATGCTCGTCGGAAATTTTGAAAAGAACCCCTAAAAGAGACCAATCTGGGTGTGGCTCAAGCCTTTCTTGACCCCTAAAAGATACAAAAAAAATAAGAAAGGAGTTAATATTTGTATATTTCTTCGTGTGTAACCCTAAGCGAGACCATTATGGCTAAAAATATTGGCGTTTTGGGCGTTTTTTCTCGGAACACCCTAAGAGAGACCAAAAGTCCGAAATTTACACCCCTAAGCGAGACGACGAGCATCCCCGTCACTTTCATATGCGAGTCCCCCCTCGGGCAATGACTTCAGTAGGGACAGTTATCCACCATAAGGAAGTTTATTAGAGTAGGGGCGCTTATAAGAATGGGGACGTTTATTAGAATGGGGGCGCTTATTGGAATAGGGGCGCTTATTAACAAAACGCACATTCGAAGGGGGGCGCTTATTCGGAAGGGGGCGCTTATTGGAAGGAGGGCGCTAAATCGAATCATTACGGTATGGATACTTTTTGAAGCAAAACATTTTTATCATGTCACTTCTACTTTGAAACTCTTGCAACCTATATACTGTAGCTGTACAGGCTAGTTGGGCTAGGGGACTCTTATTATTTAAATCTGTTGTGCAAGAATATTGGGACAAACTTTATTAATTACAATAGACTGTGCACCTTTAAAAACAAGCGGTTTATAAATGGTTTCCATAATGAAAAAAAAAGCTTTAACTATAAATTGTTTTTTTTCAAATTTTAATATCTTAAGTTGCAAGTATTTTCCGCATCTTTGCATACTTGATTTAATATACCCTCTCTCTTACTCTTATAATCAGCTGATCAATACAGCCATCAACTGTATTGCTTATGCTAGGAATTCTTTGGAATCTTCTAGAGAGATTGCATAATACAGTTCAACATTTAAATTTTGTTGTTCAAAGCTCAATTTATAAACAGAGATCCAATCTTGTGAATAGGCTTGTGATTTGTGATTTAATTAAATTAGCTAATTAGGGTGATTACTCCTTGATATAAAGCACTGTATATTATGGAGACCGTCTTGATATTCAGAAGAGCAGGCACTCTCCTTGTGATGTAGCTTACTGATACATTGTTATTCGTGGACAGTACTACATTTTGGGTGCCTGCATGTTAAAAACTCATATGTTTCGTACTGAATGTCTATATATTTTTTAATTGTTTAGATTAACGTGCGAACACTGGGTCCTACTTAGTTTCATTGGCTTGTACCACCCCTTTAAATTAGTTTTTTCACCATGTGATCTCAGGTTGTAAGATCAATTACTCAAAGAAATGTTTTGATGTTTTGTTTATTTTATTATAAATGTTTTCTTCGTCTTCGCGTTGAGGTTTTGAAGTGATTGGAAATACCATAGCAATGGGGATAGGAGGGAGCTGGGAATCACAAATAAGCTAGCACCATCATATAAAAATATATGTGCAAGACTATAATAATTTATATTCACAAAAAAGAGACAACGTCACGAGTAAATGTGATTGGATGCATACAATATAGTTATCACAAAATACTAGTTTAACTGTACTTATAGTACACTAAATAAAATAACTGGATTCTGATTGGAGGAGAGCACTTAATCCCAAATTGTACTCCCTAGCAGTAGGAGTACCAATAACTTTTCTTTCCGAAGTTGACCTGAACACTTCCAAAGATTTCCAAAATTGACTTGAAGACTTCAGATGATTTCCGAAGTTGATTTGAAGACTTTTAAAGTTGAACCCAGAAATAGCGGGAAGTTCTCTGGAATGTGTGTGTGGGGGGTGGGGATAAGCCTGTCCCAATACACAGCATGTTTTCATATTTGGAGCAACTCTTTTCGGTTCTAGCAACTTTTTGTTTTCTGAGCAGTTTCTAGACTGATCATCTTTCTTACTTTTCTGAAAATAAATAAAGGTTCCTGGAAACATCCATGGAAGTTTCAATGATGTTTGAACTCACTCATGAGATGGAATATCTTGACAAACTTAATTTATAATATTTTTGGCACCAAAACATGGGAGGGCTGAGCCCCCAAATTTTTGTTCCAGGGGGGCTACAACCCCCACCCCCCTGCTCCACTGCCTATGGAACTGAATTCTTTCGAAGATTTTCCGATCTCTGTCTGAAGACTTGGAAAGGTTTCAGAATATGTTAGAAGTACCTGAAGTATTTTAAAGACCAACCAAGGAGGTGTACTATAATAGATACTTGTGTCTTTGTGATGTTTTAAAAGTTCTCAAAATTGCACGAGCCTTTAAGGCGAGTGCAATTTGAGAACTTTAAAGCATCACGACTACTTATTTATCATTAATTGTACTCGCGGTCGTGCGATTTCCTATACTAACTAGACACACAGAAAGTGAACAAATTTAAGCATGGCTATATTTCAAGCACTGTGTCTGACCACTTTTTTTTTTTCCTCTGTAGGAGCTGGGAAGTCAACATTGATTAATATTCTAGCAGGATACAGGTAAAAATATAAATAAAAACATGACAACTTTAAGTATTATTGGTGAATTAATTTATCATTGCTGAGAATATAATTAAGCTACAAAGTAACATCAGGCTCATACAATCTTAAAATTAGATCTTCTAAAGACCTTAAAAAGTCCTCGATTTTTAAATGAGTGAGATTTGAAATGGCCTTCTCAATGTTTTCAAAAGAAACTGAACAACTTAATACATGACACGATTAATTTGGTTCAAATTGAAGGCCTGTGGACTAGACTAATTTTATCCCCAATTTCTCAAACTCCCTGTTGCTCAAACCAATAATATTAACCAATTCCACTGTAGATAAGTTTGAGTTGAAAAATGGTTTAAGTTATAATGGAATTTAACTGTATTTTTGATGCTATTTAAATTTTACCTTAGAACAAAAGATGCAAGTGGCCAGGTATTGGTCAATGGTATGGAACGCAACTTGCGACAGTTCCGTAAAATGTCCTGTTACATCATGCAAGATGATGTACTTCTGCCGCATCTCACAGTTATGGAATCCATGATGGTGAGATTGTTGGTTTTGAATTTAATCTGTGAGAATTCTTTTCTATGGTCCTTTTTCTAACAGACAGACAGACAGGCAGACTGACTGACTGACTGACTGTCAGTCTTGTTAGAAAGGAGAAGAAGAAACAATTTTACTTTGAAAGGTTAATTCATATGACAATGTGCTTTGTGACAGCAGCCAGATGGACAGACAGACAGTTAACAGTAATAGACAGTTAGACATGCAGTCAGACAGACAGACATAGAGACAGCAAGGGTTTTATTAAAGGCCAGCTACTAAGAAAATTGACCAGCTGTGAATACGACTTTGCCTGGCTTTTTTAACATCTAAACTGACTTCAGTTTACCAAAGAGGGTAGGGCCTTGCTAATACTTTGCCAGGATTCAAAACCCTGATGCTTACTGGCCTAGCTGCTCCAACTTAAATAAATTCATCCCGTGCTGAGCCAGAGACTAAATTAATAAAGAGTTAAGACTAGGTGTACTGCTTTGCCTTCACTGACCCTAGCAGTGACTATGGTGTAAAAGGTAAAGGTAAAGCCTGCTGTCGAGCCAAGTGGCTCATCAGGCCGGAGCTTATCCTGGTTTCTGTAACATTAAGCGGCTAGGAGTATTTCTACTCCCCCCTGGATGGGATGCTAGTCCATCGCAGGGTTACCCCCCAGCAGTAAATTCGCCGGTACCCATTTATACACCTGGGTGGAGAGAGGCACTATGAGAGTAAAGTGTCTTGCCCGGGCCGTTTGACTCGGAGTCGAGCGCGCTAACCATTAGGCCACCGCGCCTCCCACTATGACTAGTGACTATGGTGTAACCATCATTATTTACAGCTGTTGCAAAAACTGATCACATATTATTTTTTCTTTTCAGGTGTCAGCCAATTTACATCTCAGGGAATGTTTATCCCATGAAGACAAAGGAAGAGTTGTAAGCTGTTCTTGATACTTTGTTTGATCATTATACGGGTGTCTGGAAAACCCGAATAGCGAATAGTACAAATAGTGCGAATAGTCGCGAATAGTGACGAATAGTCGCAAATAGTGACGAATAGTGACGAATAGTCGCGAATAGTGGTCAATAGTGGCGAGTAGTTGTTGAATTGTCATGAATAGTGACAAATAGTCATAAATAGTCGCCGTGAATAAGCCTACAGGGTTTCTACAAATTTACCGCCCCATGCACAGCAAAACATTAATTTATAGAAGTTGTGTTATAAAAAACAACAACGCCAAAGCCAGTCTCTTTCGCAGCCGTTGTTCGTCACGCAACGCTTGCTTACATTAATTAATTTCAGTGAATCCCTTTTCTTTTCTGGACTCTGCCTGGGGCTGTCGATCACCGGCAAGGAAACAGAAAACACAATGATAAGCAAACGAATACGCTTTTTCACCGGTATAAAAGATAAGAAATTCCGTTTATCATTTATACCTTTTCTCCTGCCAAGGATCCATTTAGGCTGGAAAATCCCACGTCTCTAAATCGTCACTATTCGCGACTATTCGTCACTATTCGCGACTATTCGCACTATTCGTACTATTTGCTATTTGCTATTCGGGTTTTCCAGACACCCATCATTATACTCTGTCAGTAAAAAAGCTTTCTTTTAACCTTGGTAGAAACTAGATCTGCTCAAATCTAGCATTCATTTATGCAAGTGTTACTTTGTGCATTAAGTCCTCACTTAACACTTTGTGTTTGACTAGATCAGTAAATCCAAGTGTGTTTGTTAAGTCTTGACTTTATTTTTTTTGTTTGACTAGATCAATGAAATCCTTGTTAACTTGGGTCTTACTGAAACTGCCAATACAAGACTAAGTGAAATATCTGGTGGCCAGAGAAAACGGCTGGCAATAGCACTGGAACTGGTCAATAATCCACCTCTAATCTTTCTAGATGAACCAACTAGGTAAGTGGATGGTAGTAATGTTTTATTTACACTCGACCTGTCACCTTAAAGTTTCAAAAATTTAAGGAGGCTCTAAAACGGCTTCATAGAATTTTTTTTAACTTTGCAGAAAGTTGTATCTTGTAAGTTGTAAGTTGGATCATGCTGATCAATGTTCAATAATAAAAAATGGGGGTCATTGATCTCGTTTTCGAGTTATCAGGTCTTAAAGCCAAAGTTAAGGGTGTTTCTAATCGTTTATACCGTTGCTATGGTAACTAATGACGTCAATAAAATAACCAAAACATATTCACCAATCATTGAACAATTATCTGATACCATTGTTGTAGCTGCAGTATACGTAACTAATAAAAATTTGTGGTACTGACCCATCAATGCCAAGAGCTGGAAGTGCGAAAACCAATACCAGCCACCTTAAAATGAAAAAAAAAAAAAAAAGAAGTATCTTACTAATAGGTGCACAGTTTGTTTACAATTGGGTTTCAAAAATTGATACTTCTCTTACCTTTAACTTTAGCTTTAGATTGGATGCATAATTTTAAACTGTATTTTTTAAAAAGTTGTGTTTTTATGTTGTTTCCAGTGGACTGGACAGCTCTTCAGCATTTCAGTGTATCAGTCTCATGAGGACACTGGCTCATGGCGGGAGGACTGTGGTGTGTACCATTCATCAACCTAGTGCAAAACTCTTTGAAATGTTTGACAAGGTCAGTTCAGTTTTATGCTACTGTGTGTAACCAAAGCTGTGCTCTTGCAGGGTGCCTGAAGGCTCTTACGTAAGAAATCTCGGGTGCCCAGCTCTTAAAAGCTTTCATGATAGCAAATATATACAAGTCGCCTAAAGACAAAAGTAAGTTGCCTGTGGCAACCGGGCTCCGCTAGAGAACAGCTCTGTGTGTAACATAATTTCCTTGGAATTAGACATAAAAAAGAAGGAGTGGTAATTTTCACTGGCACATTACAACTTTGTTCCAACCTGCAAGCCCATCCTCAATCTTGTACAAACATCGTGCCAACCTTGCACTAACCTCTTCCAGGCCAGCCTTTTGCGATTCTTGCCCCAACCACATGCCAAAATTGTCCAAAGCTTGTCCAAGCCTTTTGCTTAACTTGTGCCGATGTCCAAGTTACCTTGTGCTAACGTTGTGCCGTCCTTGTACCAACCTTATCCAAGCCTTGCTCAAACCTTGTGTCAACCTTGTCTTTAGCTTGCTTTTAAAAATGATTGTTGTGTAGAAAATCTAAAAGCTGTAAAATGTAGCTTATTTCCATCCCCTCAAAGAAAAGCACAAACTCAGACACAGTTAAAATCTTTACAAGTTTTTGAAAAGCTTATCTTCTCCTTTTTTCCCCAGCTGTACATCTTAGCAGAAGGGAATTGTTTGTTCCAGGGCACTGTACAAGACTTATTACCATACCTGGCTGGTGAGGGTCTGGTCTGCCCTAAGTACCACAATCCTGCAGACTACAGTAAGTACTCTCAGCCCCAAAATTAAAAGACAAATTCTCCAAATCCCTAGTTAGTCATTCTTGTGTTGTCATCAACTTCCATTATAACAGATATGATACAGTAAACACCCGCGTGTAAGAACCTTCAATTTTCTAAGTTTGGCAAAATAGGTTCTTGTATTTGGGGGTAGTTATTGGTAATTTAGGCTGAGTAGGTTCTTAATAAGGTTCTTAATTTCTAAGGAGGAGCCATAGTTTTTGATTGTACGAGAAGAAAAAAAATGGGTTTGGTCCTTCATTATGCAGCATTTATTCATAACTGTATTGCTTCAAGCCTCATGCAAGGTCCAAAGAAGACAAATTATTACAGTCTATGTGAATCTGTCTTTTCTTTATTTGTAAATACAGTTTGGGATGTTCTGTTAAAAATGTTCATAAAAATTTTCTTTAACCCACATATAAGAACCTGCTGAAATTTGCTTGGCTAAACAGGTTCTTATATTTTGGGGTATTAAAATGGCAAATTTCTGCCAGCAGGTTCTTAAACCACTAGGTTCTTACACGCGGGTGTTAACTGTATGTCAAGACCTTGGGCCAACTCTTCCAGTGTGCCCTCACACTTGGTTAATAAGATGTATTTGTAATATAGCTGAAGATTTTTCCCCAACAGCGTGCACTTTCATTGGCTACCTTAAGGTCATGTGACATTTAACAATAAAACTGTTTCCTGCCAAACGTTTCTGATTGGGCAACATTGTTGCCCGCAAATGTTGATCGATGACTGCCGTTTTTCTTAAGTCTTTGTTGTGCTAAATAACAAATCAGTTAATGACTGGTCCCTCGGGAAACCAGTTAATTTTTTTCCCATGAGTCTCAATGTTTCCCTCGCGTTCGCCTTGGGAAACATTTAGATTTAATATCCGGAAACAAAATAAACCATTTCCATCGGGACCAGTCATCATTTGGTGTTGAATAATGACTCCCCACTCCGTCTCCACTCCCCTAAGAAGGCAAATTATTTTCTTGCATCATACTTCTCATTTTCCCTTGTCATTTCCGGTGCTGTTTTTCAGTCATAGAAGTTGCATCAGGAGAGTATGGTGAGAACGTGATACCAAGCCTTGTGAAGGCATGGAAAGCACGTGAAGAGGTCATGACTCAGAAGAAAAGCTTGACAAGTAGTACCAGCTGTAGCTATGATTCCAGGAACATGGTGGTGTCCATATTGCCAAACTGTAATGTGAAGACCAGTACTGATAGCATTATACATGCTGCAAGTCAAACGACACAGGTGAGAGTCTTAACTCACTGTTACTACACAGGAGTCCTAACATAAGAGTTTGTCTTACCCGTGTTGAATGTGTGCAGCCATTTTGAATTGTGCACGATACGGGATTGTGTCAGATTCGCCTGCTGGGAGATCTGGAACCGAGAAACCTTCAGAAATTGATAGGTACCGAAAAGCGCTTGACTGTGAATTTCCGAATTTTCTTGGTTGCCAATTTGTTTCGGTTCCAAAACCTAATGCACCAGCCAACCTTGTGCACAGTCAACTCTCTCTATAATGGACACTTTTGGGACCGGCTGCAACTCTCCGTTTTAGAGACGTGTCCGTCTTATCAGTAGGGAGTTAAAAATGACTGAAAAACGGCAGGGATGGGACCAACACAAGGTGTGCATCTTAAAGAGGTGTCCGTCTTATAGAGGTGTTCGTTAAGAGAGAGTTGACTGTATTTAAAATTTAATCAAAATGTCCTCCACACAAACATTAGACTGCTGGGCAAAAAAAGGCAACAGATGTTTTTCCTTCGTTCGCAGTTTTCAGCGTGTGCTTGCAACTAGCCAAATGACTAGAACAGGCTTTAAACGCATTTAGTTATCTGCAATTGGATTTTGTAGGCCCCTTTTGTGTCACTTGTTCTTTAGTATGCCCTAATAGACACTGATATTCTGTAACATGTTACCTTGCAAATTTAAGACATTTGTATTCATTGGATAATTCCTCTTTGTTGATCTTTATCCACAGTTCATGGTCTTATTCAAAAGAGCAGCGCAGTCCATCTTCAGAGATCGTGTTTTTACTCACCTGCGGTTCGTGTCCATAGCATCTGTTGGCCTGCTTATAGGACTGTTATATCACGGGATTGGAAATGACGGCAATAAAGTGTTCAACAACACTGGATGCTTGTTCTTCTCACTACTTTTTCTCATGTTTACTTCACTTATGCCTACAGTTCTTACATGTAAGTAAAGCAAGAGCCCATGCCCATCTTGTTAATAACTTCAAAATCGTAGCCTTTCTTTAGCCAGTTCCAGGCTCTTGATAGTTTTGGCGAGAGGGAAAAACGCGAGCAAAAACAACGAGGGGTACTGAGGTGAGCCTTAGCCCTCCCTGTTTTTTCCCTCGCTCGCCCGCGTTTTACGTTCCCCCACGCTACCGAGAGCCAAGAACAGGCTTACCTTTTTGGTCCCTGGGAATGGATACTTTAAGGGATACCAGACAAGTACCACTTATGGTGTTCGATTTTAATTTTTCACAGATCCTTTTTGTCATGGTACCTTTTAGGAAATGTTGAAAGTTAATCACAAACAAACAGGAACGACCTGTCAAACATGTTGTCAAGAAATGATTTTTGCTTGGGACGTGCCTTTTGGCTTGTTAGGATAACTTATCTCTCTTGAATGACACATTTCGCACTGTTACACCTTTTGAGTAAAGTTAAAAACTGAACTTGGCCCACGCTTCAAGAAGGAATTTTCGTTTCTCCCTGGTGCCTTTTATATGGGAGCCCCCCCCCCTCCCTGGCGGGGATTATTTGCGTCATACCGAGCCGAGTTAGGACTGCAAAGGGGACTAAGGACCCCTCTTGCAATCTTAGTTTTCTGTTACCCACTGAAAATACCATGAGTTGTTTCCTTGCTTTCACGTCCAAACAAACCGCGATTTATAGCAGAAGCTCGCGACAAAGAAGATACTCGTACGTGTATTTTGTTTCTGTTTTCTGTTCTCCAGTGATAAACAGATTGAGGCGAAGGGAAGAAAGTTCTGAAAATCATTTATTGATCACTGTTTGGTAGTTGTTTGTAGTGAAATGATTTTTTTCCTCCTGAAAATTTTCTTTGCAGTCCCCATGGAAAAACTCGTGTTTATTCGAGAACATTTAAACAACTGGTACAGCCTCAAGTCCTACTACTTGGCAAAAACAATGGCCGATGTGCCATTCCAGGTAAGACGGAATACTAAAGAATATACAGATCTCAGGCGCACCCAACGAGCAAATTTTTCTACAGGTGTCGGAACACCGTTTTTACGTTATAAGTGTCCTTTTGTGCGATTAAAAGCCTCATTTGTAAACGCTAAGAAAGTGTATCTTTTCGGATACGCTTGCTGAACTTTCAATCGTAAGAAAATTTTTAGGGAACGAAATATTATTACCCGAATTTATGAGCCACTGTTGCCTTCTCGAAAATCACAACAAGCATTACTTTTCCCTCGTCACGAAAGTTTGAGGCAAAGAAAACTCCAGTTTTTTGTCACACTTCTATATCCGAAAACCGTAGGTGATTATAGGTCTTTCGAACAGATATTTACCAAAACGGTCTGTTGGCTGCCCCTGAGATCTATCAGAGATTATCATGGCCTCCTGAAGATAAAGGAAGTAGGTCTGAAAGGCGCCAACTGTTATCGTAGTTTCAGCGCAAAATATCGCTTGTCACGCAGAACCTCTGGAACTTTGCGTGACTCATCAAACAAAGGAATCTTCAAGTGAAGTGACAGCTTTTCTTGTCTCTCAACAGATCCTGTTTCCATTGATTTACTGTACAATAGTATATTTCATGACAGATCAACCACTCGAAGGATTGCGTTACACTCAGTTTCTATCCATCACGATACTCACGTGTCTTGTAGCACAGTCCATTGGACTTCTTATAGGGACAGTGGCGCCCAGTCTCCCGGTGAGTTTTAGAAAACTTTTAGTAGTCTTTGAATTTGGTACTGACTGAACAGAATTTTTTATAGGGTAGTAAATTGTAGTTACCTGGAGCCGGATTCACGAAGCTCCATTAAGTTGAGATGTATTCTAATGGTTTATTAACCACAGGCTTTTGTATTCGAGTGATATTTAGGTTATATCCTAATCCGCAGGTTCTCTGTCATTGATTAAAGCAAAACAAAAAACGTGCAGTGTGCTCTAATCAATAAGAACAAGCACGCTATTTCCAACCAATATGCAGCAAGACTAAAGCGACTCGTTGCTTGCCTTACAAGCGTCTTCCCGGGCTTGTCTCTGGCTGTATATTTTCCCGCGCCTGGAAACGTTTGATGTTTTCCCGCGCTTGGCACCGGTTGTATGTTTTCCCGCGCTTAGCATTAGCTGTGTTTTCCCGTGTTTAGCACCGGTTGTATGTTTTCCCGCGCTTAGCACTAGCTGTGTTTTCCCGTGTTTAGCACCGGTTGTATGTTTTCCCGCGCTTAGCATTAGCTGTGTTTTCCCGTGTTTAGCACCGGTTGTATGTTTTCCCGCGCTTAGCACTAGCTGTGTTTTCCCGTGTTTAGCACCGGTTGTATGTTTTCCCGCGCTTGGCACTAGCTATATTTTCCCGCGCTTAGCAGTGGTTGTATGTTTTCCCGCGCTTAGCACTAGCTGTGTTTTCTCGTGTTTAGCACCGGTTGTATGTTTTCCCGCGCTTAGCATTAGCTGTGTTTTCCCGTGTTTAGCACTGGTTGTATGTTTCCCTGCGCTATGCACTGGTTGCATCTTTCTACTTCAAGTTCTGATTGGTTTGCTATGCTAATTGCGTCGTTATTGGCTAGGTGTGACTTGAAATTTGACTGTCTAATCATGGGTGAAAAGGGTTCTTGTAAAATTTCATTTACACTGTATCTGGTACAAGAGATTGTCGTAGCTTTTAATCATATCATTCTTTATAGGCTGAATACGGTCATAAAAAAGTTAATTCGTTCCCACAACTGTGTAAAACGTTTCTTCTTTTTTATCTCTCCTCGCAGACTGCGGTGTACGTCGCTCCAGTGACGGGCATTCCTGTGCTACTGTTCAGCGGTTTCTTCGTGAATTTTGACACCATACCCAAATACATGCAGTGGCTTACATACGTGTCATACGCGCGGTACAGCTGGGAAGGCACGGTAGTCGCCATATATGGCAATAAACGAGGACCTTTAGCATGTAAGGACAAACGCTGTATATTCGTGAACAGCGAGGACGTTTTAGCCTCCATGGACGTAGAGGAAAACGCTCTTTACTTAGAGGGCGCGAAGATATATTTCGACGCCTTTGTACTGTTTCTGTTCTTCATCATTCTGAGATTGGCCGCGTATCTGGTATTGAGATACAAAGTGAAATCGTATAATTAACGCGGCGAAGATATGGCCAGAAGATGTGTGAAGGAGCGAAACAGGGTAGCCTCGCGGCTTAGATCCGCCTTTACAAGCTATTGACTGTTGTAAAGCAAGCTCATGGCGGATTTTCGCAGAGGGTCAAATGATGTGTGGGGTTCGTAGTTTTTACTGAGTTCAGTGGGATTGTTGTGTACGGGTATTGAAATTTTTAGGAGCGATGTTTTTTAAGTTAGGTATACATGCAAATGAAGATTATTTTGAGACAATTATTGGGATTCAAACAGCGGGAACCGTTTTAGGGATCCTACATTCAATTCAACAAATAAACCATTGTTACGTGTTTTTATTAAATATTGGTATAAAAAAGCAGAACTTCCACTGTGTGGAAGAAAAAAAACCATGGTCTCGTTCACCGGGTCTTTTTTACACACGCAAATACATATTACGATGTTTGGATATTTGTAGCGATTGCGGGACTGAAAAAGATGGAGGGAGGTAGAGGCTGTTGTTTTTACTGAATTGCTTGTCCATGAATTAACCAATACACGAGCGCTTTTACCACATAATTTGTTCAAAAGTGAGCTTTCTAGGGAAAACATAACTGGAAGACAGAACGAAAGCGGGTCTTTCTTTCTTATCTTCAAGCTCAGTTCCCCTCAACGCATTAAGGCGAAATCCACCAGGACTTCGAGTACATGTATTAATATGTGTGGCTGGACCATTCAGTTTGTATCACGGCACCTTGCAACAAACATGTTTCTCAGTTTTATCTGGCGGAATTTATAACGTGTAAAAATTCTCCGTATTTTCGTGCCTCCACTCTTTCTATCCTTTTATAAAGCGCTCATGTCTTGTACTCCTTTCTTACTCCTTTATTCCATACTCTCAAATTTGTTGTATTTTGTATGATCTACATTGTGGTGATAGTTAAAGAGGTTTGAATTTTGTGTTGTTTAGTTAAATTCAATATAGAGTCCACTGTGACAATTCAATAAATCAGACGTGTTTGGCGCGATTTGCTCTCATGAAATTGTTACAATTTTGACAAATTCTCCAACGATAGACGCCTTGTATAAAATTTCTTCAAAATTGTATCTTCCATTAGCGAGGGTTTGTGTTTTTAACCAGTTGTTTTGAATTTTGAAATGCCCAGACTGAGAGCAAATCAGCTACGAAATGAAAATTTACATAGATGAATAAAAATATTTATATCGCCATTCGGAATGTTAAATATACAATATTAGTTTTGTTTTTCATATTTTATTGTGTTGTATTTACAGCCCAGCAAGTTCAATGTCAAAATTAAGAATGGGACAAATTTGGTTTAGTTCGGGAAGCGAAATAATTTGTTGAAATATTTGTGAATTTTATGTTTTAATTAATTCACCAAGTTAATTAAAAAGGTTTGAAGGTAACTTGGTCGTAACAATGTACTTGGAATATTGAGGAAACAGACTGAAAAGTGTTTAAAAAGCAAAAACCCAATCATATTCAATGTAATATATTTTCATAGAAAAAAAACTGTCGAGATTCAAATCTTGAAACTACCATGCATGTTGTACTGTAAACTTTGTTAATAAGGCATTAAAGTTGATTTCTTTGTATTCTGCCTGATTTGTAAGAGAAAGATAAATATTCCATAGCAAAGATTGGACAACGCTACCGCCCTTCAGAGCAATTAGCCATGTTCTAAACGAGCAGGGGACTGGGTACGAATTTTAAAAATGGAATAAATTGAAAAGTGAACCCTGACATCTGAAAGAGCATCCAAAAATTAGTTTATTTACAAAATTCGATTGTTATTGGTTTAAACACTAAGTATGGTTCACTTTTAGAAATCGTTAAAATATGAGAGCTTAGTATCCATTCTAAGCTTTCTTATTTTATCGATTTTTAAAAGAGTACCATGCCTTTGCGTCAGTTAAACCAGTAACTCTCAAATTTGGTTAAGTATTTTCTCAATTAAACGCCGGGCCCCGAATAAACGCCGGGTCTCCGAGCTAGAGTTGTAAGTAAGCCTTCCAGGCATTTATTTGAGGTGTAATATGCTTTAGGTATGATGGCAAAATACGTTCATGTCACATATAATGATTTAAAACCCTTGTTTAATAAACATTTTTCTCCAATAAACTGCACCATTCAAATAAACGCCGGATCCACGGAGCCAAGTTTGAAGGGGGCGTTTAATTGAGGAAATACGGTACTTATTTTTGGATGCTCTTTCAGATGACAGGCCCAATTTTTCAATTCGATCGATATTGAATATTTGTACCCAGTCCACCGCTCGTTTCGAACATGGCTAATTAGGTTTGTTATTCTCGTCTCCAGACCCGCTTTTTCCTTATAGACGGCTGGGCCTGGGCGAGAAACAAGTCGCTCTGGGGACACATGATTTGATTACGTAGATTTTTAACAAAGATAATTTAAATCTAGCCAATCAAATCAACCGTCGTGAAATCCCTTACAACAAAGTAATTTTAAAACGGTTGCTTTGATTTGCAAAATTTAAATTTCATTTGTTGAAGATCTAGCCAATAAAATCATGAGTGACGTAAAGTACACGAAATAATTCATATATGTGAACTGCGGATGAGATGTAAAGTGAAGAAATGATCCTTGCAGTGAATTGCAATTAAAGAAATTGCAAAGAAAGAAACCAGAAAAAATTCTGGCTTCAACGTTTAAGCCAGATTTTTTTCTGGTTTCTTTCTTTGCAATTTCTTTTCGTACAGAGGCATTCTCGTGATGCGTGATTAGCTAATTTTCTTTTCCGTGAAACGTGAATTTAATAAATTATTCTTCGTGATCCATGGCCCAAACGTTTTGCATGACCCGTGAAGAAATTGAATTCATAATCGATTTTCCTTATTTTTACCACTTTATTCCGCGTGAACGATTGTCCTGAGGTCATATACCTTATTCTTACTAAATTTCGCGAGTACTTAATTTCGCGATTTTTACCTATTTTTCAATATGAAGCTTTGACCTCGAAACTGTAACAACATAATTAATATGAAAGTCATCGTAAAAACAGCAAACAACAATATACGCGTAACAAAACATAAGGCATTCAACGGTCTAAATCCCTAATAGGTTCATCTACGACTGCAAGAGCGAGATTTTGAGGAACTTGGCGGCAGAGAACAGTTCGAACAGTGCGACTGATAGAGTGGGAGATAACTAATGGACAAAATTAAACAAGAAACTTCTAAACATGAAGCTCAGATATGTTAGAATAACTATGATAAAACAGATCGAATTTCATTATTTTTTATATTATCAGTATGATATTAAATTTCGCGATTTTAAACTTCGCGTGCCCTTTATTTCGCGGATATTAATTAAATCGCGAAATTTAGTACTCGCGAAATTAAGTGAGAATCAGGTAGTTTGTGTATATTTTCGAAATTCCTATACTCAATCAGTGCCTAACGTTCTGTGTGACACTTCACTTTTTCTGCTGCGGCATTCAAAACATCCGCTAGCAAGTTACGATAATATTTTCATTTAATATTCATTTTGTACGATCGGATAAATAATATTGGAACTTACTCATGGATGATTGGCTAACAAACCTTTTAATACCACGGCTTTTTATCGAAGTTCACGGACCTTTGGCACAAAAAAATGTCCTTTTATGATCACTCCTCAAAATAGCGATATTATACGTAAAAGGGGTTATTTCCCGGGTTATTTCCATGCTCATAAAGAGAATCAATTAAGAGAATTGATTAAGAGATCTTCACACCATGACGGTCACAAGGAAATGAGCACAGACAGCAACACTTCCCATCATGCATTGCGATCCGTAAACCAAGTCACTTTTACACGTTTAGCGCGAGTCCCGGGGCGCGAGCCGCCTCTTGTTGACTCATAAATACGATGAAACCAAAACAAACAGTAAATGATACGAACTCGCTGTTTGAAACAATTGCATTAATTAGATGATGATGTCGAAGGTGTTTTTCGCCGTGATCTTCGCGACAACCACCGCCGTGTTAAATTCTGTCCCTGTTCCGCGCGATCCACTGGCTGTCACAAGATACGGCTCCCTTGAAATTTCCATGGTGCGACATGAGGAGAAGTATGCCACCAACAGAGAAGTATGCCACTATAAACCGACCTTGTTACGCCTATGAAGATGTCTCGCCCCTGTACCATGGCATGACTCATGTCCGAGGACTGAACGATAAAAACGGCAAAATTGTCTTTGAAGTTAACATCCCAGTGATCGTCTACCTTGCGGTCGATTCGCGCTATCCGTACATTCACGGAGACGATTACGAAGACACGGGGGATTTAGTCATGCTGGGGGGCTGCCACAAGAGAACTAAATTCCCAATTTACCGGAGCAGGAAGGTACACGGCCCTGGCTTGGTGACGGTGGATTTCACGTCCTCGCGAATGACAGGAATTTTCCTCCGGGATAACGCCTATGAAATTCGCCCCTATGCAGAGCTGAAAGTAACCTTCCCCAGTGGTACCCCCCGGGAGATAAGCATGGTACGGGACGGAGAGAAGTTTAGTACCAACCGGGACTGCTACACGATGGTGGATATCCCTCCGAAATATCACGGACTCACGCATCTCCGGGGACCAAACGACGAGACGACTGTTATTTTCCGCTTGAATATTCCAGTGTTGGTATATGTTGCCATCGATTCTCGACTAAACCGGCACACCATTTTGCCCGCGGAGTTCAAAGCCACCGGGGAAAAGATTGTTCACGCCGGGTGTCACGCGCCCACCGACTTCCCAATATACGAGCGGAAATATCCCAGCGGGGGAACCGTCACTATCCCGCTCATCGCGTCACGCATGATTACGGTTATGGTCAAACCACTGTCTCCATAGAGGCAATAACAACTGATCAGTAACCAAAGGATTAGATGTTAATCTTAATAAAAAGTGGCTACAGAAACTTGTCTATTGAACTTTGTTAATTACATTAATACGTATCCTGGCGGATGGGGATGGGGGTGGGGCTGGTAGATTTGGGGGAAGGGGGACGTCGGATGATCCGGGAAGAAAGAGACCGGGTGATGTGATTGTGCGAATAAGTCATGATTTACCCCTTTAAATACCCATGATACAAAAAGCAACCCCAACTTTTTCAAAACCCTGGCCCTTATCAAACCGGTCCCCAGTTCAACTTAAACTTACTCCCTCCGACACTGATACCTCTTCCACATCACTAAATTACCAGAAAAACTTTATCCCCCCTACTATCATCATCATCATCATCATCATCATCATCATCATCATCATCATCATCAATCCTTTAAACGCTAAGTGGCGCATAGGGCATCAATGACGTCACTCCTAGCCGAATTCCGCCAGCTACGCAGGCTACGTCACTCCATACCTGCCGATCCTATGCAAGCTGCCGACATGGTTTAGAACTGTCGAGGTTCTGCCTTTGCAGTCCTTCTCCAGGTGGAGTTAGGACGGCTCAAGGGTTAAAATTGCTCACAATGAAGAATTCAACTACGCGACTAAGCGCGCGACCTAATTGCAAGAAAAAACTGTCCTAAATTCCATTCAAAGCCAATTCAATGAACAGGTACTATAAAATACAAATGCAAAATACCAGGAATAGGTGACGGATAGCGATTTATGTTTTGGCCGTTAGCTTTTAGCAGATACTGGCAAGCTGTTTTTTTTAAGTCATTTCGGTGATCCTGCTTTAGTATACGGTCGCGTAGTAAGTTGAACTCGGTACCTGTGCACGCGTTTTCAAAAGTACTGCCAATATGGTTTTGTTCCCCCCCCCCCGGTTTTTTGAGGAAAATGGCAGATTTCTGAGCATACGCATGCTCAGAAATCTCTCTTCTCGCGCCTGGGTTCAACCCCTATAAGAGCGGAAGAGAGAGTTCAGGGACTGAACTAGGTTTGACCACATTGAGTGAAAGAGTGGCATGCGACGTGAGATTCTGTGTGCAGTGATTGCACTGTGTGTCCGGTCTTTCAGCACGCTTTCGTTGTCAGTTTCTTCCTTTCGCGTCCACGAAAACGCGCGGGAACTGAGTACGAGTATAGCAAACAAACTTACCATTCTCGTCCCCAGAGCCGCTTGCCTTTCTTGGCCGGCAGGGTCTGGGGCAGAGGAACAAGTGGCCGGCTCAGGGGACACATGATTTGATTGGCGAGATCTTAAACAAAGAACATTTTAATTTAATATATCAGATCAACCGTTTCAAAATCATTTTGTTGTGAGGGATTTTACCACGGCTGATTTGATTGGCTCGATTTAAAGTCTCTTTGTTAAAAATCTAGCCAATCAAATCATGTGTTTCAAGAGCCACTTGTTCCTCGTGCCCCAGGCTTTGCCGCCTAAGAGGGACAAGCGGCTTTGGGGACGAGAATGTGATCATGAAGTTTGTCGAAACGGTGAAATGTCCCAAGCCTATGTCTAAGATTGTAGCTCTGTGTATTGAGATATTGGCTAGTAAATACCACCTTTCCCTTTTAGCCATTGCTGTGCCAATCTCTGACCTTGCAATCAGTTTGGTTTCATTGGTGGATGAAAAGATAGATCAAAAGAAATCAAGTGTACTAATTCCAAACATACTGGTAGTTTGGTGATGACAGCTAAAAGATTTATTGATTTATTTATTTTTATTCCAGTCTTAAATAGTTAGTATCCAGTTGGGGCATAAGTTACACTGTTCGTTTAGCTTAACAAACTTCACGACAGACTGTTGTTTATTACAATAGCTGCGTTACCAAATTACAAACTTACAATGCAACGTTACAGGTTACGTGACCGGTTAACTGCGTTACTGACTTGTCACGCCTTCTATCTAAAGTGTTACAGATTTGTTATAATTTATTACCGTGCTTTAAAAATCTAGAAAATCAGTTCTTGGTTTAAATGTTTTTATTTCTTAATTTTCTGTAACATAACAATAGTTGCTACACTGCATCAAGGGCTTGACCATAACTGTCAACATCCGTGGCTCAGGGAGTGGAATGGTGACGGTTCCCCCGCTGGGATATTCCCGCTCGTATATTGGGAAGTCGGTACGCGGGTGACACCCGGCGTGAACAATCTTTTCCCCGGTGGCTTTGAAAACCGCGGGTAAAATGGTGTGCCGGTTAAGGCGGGAATCGATGGCAACATAAACCATCACTGGAAAATTCACATGGAAGGTTATAGTCGTCTCGTCGTTTGGTCCCCGGAGATGCGTGAGTCCGTGATATTTCGGAGGGATATCCACCATCGCGTAGCATGTCCGGTTGGTACTAAACTTCTCACCGTCCCGTACCATGCTTATCTCACGGGGGGTACCAGGGAAAGTCACTTTGAGCTCTGCATAGGGGCGAACTTCATAGGCGTTATCCCGGAGGAAAATTCCTGTTATTCGCGTGGCCGTGAAATCCACCGTCACTAATCCAGGGCCGTGTACCCTCCTGCCCCGGTAAATTGGGAATTTAGTCCTCTTGTGGCAGCCCCCGAGCATGACTAAATCCCCCGTGGCTTCATAATCGTCTCCGTGAATGTACGGATAGCGCGAATCGACAGCAAGGTAGATAATCACCGGGACGTCAACTTTAAAAGTGATCTTGCCGTTTTTGTCGTTCAGTCCTCGGACATGAGTGATGCCATGGTACAGGGGTGAGACGTCTTCATAGGCGTAACAATCTCGGTTCGTAGCATATTTCTCTCCATGTCGCACCATGAAAATTTGCAGTGATCCGTAATCAGTGACGGATAGTGGTTCCTGGGCCTTTAGCCCGATTATTACGGCAAAAATTAATCCGCGAAGTCGCCATGACGAAGTCAGCTTTCTCAGGACTTCTCAGTTATCGACAGTTATCTCTCTGATCTGATGTGAAATTAATATTGGCTATTTAGTAAATAAACCCCTTCAGGCGGTTGGTATATTGGAGGATAATGCCCGAGGCTGAAAGATTGTTGAAAAATGAACAGTTGGCCGAGAAGCGAAGCTTCGAGGGCAACTGTAAAATTTTGAGGACAATCTTTCAGCCAAGGGCATTATCCTCCAATATACCAGCAAGCCAGAAAGGGGTTTATTTACTTTATAACCCTCCGATTAATTTCTACAACGCACTTTATCGCCAGTAAATTTATAGGATCGGAAAACACTACGTTATCAATCCGGCGTAACTGTGGCTGAAACAAGTGTTAGTTGATTGCTTTACGTCATTTTTTAACTGTGTGATTTCATTAAAAGTTAGAATTGAAAAAGGTGACTTTATTCGTTTGTTTTATGCTTGCCTACAAAATCGGGCGACGAATATCAAATCGGACGGGGTATATTCGCTGATACCCGGTGTCCGATTTTGTACCACGTGATGCGTTTTGTCCAATGAGCGCGCGCAAAAAATAATGAGTGGGTTATAAGTATATATAGCTGTCAGGTGTTTAAATATCGCTTTTAACTGAAGTTCCAAATGGCCAAGATTCATAATAAGGAAATATGCTCATAATTTCGTTGAGTATACTATAAATAAAAAATCGCACGACCTTCTCATACAGTTGGTTATGAAAAGGTACTCGTGTTCTTTAATTGTACTCACCCAAATGCTCGTGCAATTTTGAAAACTTTTTCACCACGAATTGTACACGAGGTCGTACGATTTTCTATATTAACACCGGCTCCAAATTTACACGAGCTAATTATGTGTATATAAAACCAGAAGTAATGTCCCTATGCATTCATTTTATTCAAGCTTTGCACAAACAAACATGGCGGCGCGACGGAAATTTGAAAACAAAAAAGGCGAAATAAAACTCCTACTATTCAAACTGTAGACAACGAATTATAGACTTCTAACCTGTAAAACAGTTTTACGCAAGTACTAACTTGGATTTGGAAAAACACTGTTTGTTGATTAGATAAGATTCCCTTTAAAAGTCAAAACCACAATGGCATAAGCCATTTGTTACACAATCCACCACTTGTACAACCAGGAGACAGTGTTAGTTTAAGCGACGTGCTTGAACTCTTCACCTTCTTCGCCCAGCATGTATGTTTTGTTGTCATATGGTGGATAATTCGTGATGCGTACAAACCCTCCTTCAGCAATAGCCGGTTTGCTTTTGTTTTTCCACAGAATCAAGATAATCATAGCGATAATCAAGAGAGCCACGACGCATGACAAAGAAATGACTGCTGGCTTTAGGTATGCGTTTGTATCTTTGTCATCTTCACCTGTGAAAAGGAAACAGAAATGTCAATACAGAAACCAAACAAACAAAGATGCTGTACATACGTGCCCGGGTTTTCTATGAGAAATTATAGTTCACCACTAAATTTTCTCCGATTCTGATTGGTTTAAATTGAACACGTGACGCGATAGTGCCCGCGCGCCGGAGGGCACTATCAGCCCATAGTGCCCTCCCGAGCGCACCCGTGCCTTTTTTTGTAAACAAGCGTGCCTGCAGACAAAAAAACCCAACCAAATTCACTGCATTTAGTGGGTTTCTTGTCTGGTTTTGTTTCGTTTGTTAAATTTCGGCTTTCAATTGAGTTTTTTTATCCTGAAAATTAAAAATAATTCACGATGCTCGTTTTTGTATGTGCGCGCGGAAGAAAATTTAGTGGTGAACAATAAAGACAATAGAGTGTTTCTGTCTCGGAACTATCGGTCTGATAGTTGCCCCTTGGAAATTTGATGTTCTTAAAACTAGCATATTAGCCCTCGAAGCTTCGCTTCTCGGGCTAATATTTGTTTAAAGAACATCAAATTTCCGCGGGGCAACTATCAGCCGATAGTTCCTCGACAGAAACACTCTATTGTTAAAATAGTCAACGAGGCGCATTGACTATTGCTCATAAAAATTAGGGCGAGTAGCTCTACTGTTTTAGTAGACACGAAAGAAGTTCAGTTCAAAAACCTACAATTTTATGTATTTTTAAGCCAAAAATCGCGAAGAAAGTTTCCCTTTAAAGGGCAACAATTGCGTGATCGAGTTTTCTCTTCCCAATGGTACAATTGAACCACTTAATACCTAAACCTGTCCGGGAATTTTTACGCATTGTCGTATTTTTTTTTTCTTCTAGTTTTTTGTAGTTTCCGATTAGGGATAGCAATTTATGCATCATTTTACCGTTAACCAATTGGTTGAATTAAGCTACAGTCAATTCTTTCTTAGACGGACACCGTCGGGACCGGCCCCAACTGTCCGTCTCAGAGAGGTGTCCGCCTTATAGAGAGTCGAGGTAACGTGACACAAGTACTTCTGAGATAATTAAGCTCAATGGCTATATACAATGAATACCTATCTGCTTGAAGACTGTTTTAAAAACCGGACCGTAATCGTTTGTTCGAGCAAAAGTTGAGAGCTTCTACAAATTGTTACACTCTAAGTAGAAAACGACCTCTGCTTCTGTGCCCATACACCTACAAAGTTAAGCTTAGAAGTAATCCGCTATAACGAATTATTTTTGGTAAGTGTAATGACCTCAAGGGGCTAACTAACTTTGCTTTATGTTGATACGAAGTTTTGAAGTATTATTCGTAAACAAAAAGCACTTGTGTCCGTTAGCATTATTAATAGTATTTTAGGTATTTTAATTGTGTCCCCAATTAGTTCATAAGGGCTAAACATTAGACACATAAATAAAGTTTTTATCTTATCTTATCTATCTGTTTCAAAGTTTCGTTGTCCGTCTTAGAGAGGTTTCCGTATTGTAGGGAGTTAAGTTACAGTAACATCTGGCGAGGATCATCGCCAGATGTCCGTCCTATGGAGGTCTCCGTATTATAGAGGTGTCCGTTAAGAAAAAGTTGCTTTCACTCTATAAGAGTAACAGTATGCGTATTACTCTATGAGTTGCGATAACTTATAGAAGAGATCAATTTTGCAACGAAATTAAGTAATTTCTGTTGTTAGGTGCAGAAAGTGATGTTATAACTTTCTATTATTACTTTGTCATTTTTCTATTGAAATAATAATTGGAAGTCAATATTTGAATCTTAGAACAGTTTATATTGGAAAAGCGAAATTTTAAAAGAAGAATAAACAGAAAAAAAATATAAAGGACAAAACACTCGAACTGTTAAATGACAACATTTACCTTCATCTCCCTTTGCTGAATCGCGACCTGCAGAACCTTTTGTCTCTTCTCTCAAAGTGATCTCATACTCCGCACTTCCAGCACTGTTTGTAGCCTTGCACATATACACCCCATAATCCTTTTCAACACGGGGAGTGACAACGAGCACATTGTCAATGAGAATGACGTCATCACCAGTCAGCGGCTGACCATCTTTGGTCCAAGTGTAATGAACAGGATTGTCACTTGACATGTAACAGAACAAGCTGCACGTGGTGCCCAATTTGCAAGCAACGGTTGGAGTCGAAATATTGCTGAGGATTTGTGGACCTCCTGGTAAGCCTGATAAAAAAAAAACAATTAAGCGTAAGTTTTAGTGTTTTTTTTCTCCTAGTTTTGCAATTGATTAAATTAGAATATTACTGCATTTTGCAATTGATTAAATTAGAATATTACTAGTAATAGTTGATAGTTTTACTTAATAAGATTAACCTTATAGGTATTACTCTATACGAGTTGCGATTAGTTATTAAAGGCGAGGACAGTTTTTGAGCGAAATTAATACAAAAAATTATGTAGTCAGGTGCAGAAAATGATATTAAACTTTCTATTATTACTTTGTCAATTTTCTATTGAAATAATAATTGGAAGTCAATATTTGAATCTAAGAGCAGTTTATATTGGAAAAGCGCAATTTTAAAAGACGAGTAATCAGAAAAAAATAAAACGAAACACTTGAATAGGCGGTTTGCGTGATGACGTCATTTGACTACAACTACTATCTCTCGCTTTATCTTTGTATCATTCTAATATATAGATTTAGGCAAGCCTAAAAGCGCATCTCCTCGGTTATACTTTTCTAAACCGATTTTTTTTTATTCATGTTATTTTATTAATATATTATTTCACTAAGACCAACAGCAACAAATACGAGCAATAATAATTAATCAATCAAAAAAGGATCATCAATTAGCAGTGTGTATAACCCCAAAGATAAACTAGTAACCCTCGGATGTGCTAGCAAACTAATACCTCCACCATCGTACAAGGGGGTTAGGGTTAGGATTAGGGTTAGGGGGGGGGGGGGTGGAGCCACTCCCCAGAGTTTTCATCCTATTAAGGTGCAGCAAAATATTTGTGCACTGAGTAGAAGACCCATAGTGTATAGGCTCTTACCGAAAGTGCTCGTAGAAAAAGCATTTAATGCTTAAAGCAGTGCTCGTTTTTTGCCAAAAAAGTGCTAAAATAATGCTAATTTGTTTAAAAAGTGCTCGTGGGTTACATAAAAATGCTCACTTTTTCCCGATTTTTTTTAAACAGAATATTACAATTTTCAGAATTTTAGTAGCATTTTTCATTTTTTGCCTTGCCTGGCGGTCTTCCATTGTTCCTCGATGACAACGTGGATGACGCCATCTTGGGACGAGTGCGATGTACTGGGTTTCTAGAAGGCAACCGCTGACCTATCAAACCTATTCCCCAGGCCTCCTCGGCTCCTTTGACTAAAACGAGGGCAAAATGCATCTGGGAGGCTTTGGACGCCATAAAAAAGTCAGATTGTGCTTTTTAACCAAAAATTATACAAATAATCAGTCGAAAATCCAAAATAATGCTAGCTGCAGTGCTTTTTGGGATAAAATGTAGAAAAAATGCTCGCGAAGCAAAATAGTGCCAAAAAAAGTGCTAGCACTTTCGGTAAGAGCCTAATAGTGTACTCTACAGGATGGCATAATTTTTTGTTGGCTGTGACGTCAAATGTCGTCACATGGTGGTCTGACATCTTGGATTTTGCCATTTTCTTAGTCAGAAAATAATGGAAATTGATGCAAAATCAAGCCAGAATGCTTATGGAATGCAAAAATGATCAAATCGTATAATTCTGTTAAAAAAAAAATTGGAAAAAAGAAAGACAAATGTTAAAACGATTTTTTTGCCAGACCTCCTTGTAATTATGCCTTTGTCATGGCAACAACAAATATCATATGAACATATGATTGACACTTGAAAGTTCCTGCAAGACATGAATGAACAGCTACTGAAAGTTTCAGTATTGTAGAATAAATCATCTTGTCAAAATTTTGAATTAAAAAACGTACGGAGGGTGAGGGGGCATCCACGCCTCCCCCTCCCTCCCCTTGTACATCCGAGGTTTAAGGGCCTGATTACATAAGTCGGGCTGGCTCGGTTTGCTGAGATCTCGGCACGTCTGTTAAACGCAACAAAAATCAACCGGTTAGCCGAGAACCCGGTAGCGCGATTCCGGGATCTCGGCTAGCTGGGCTGAAAAATTTCCATGTAATCGCATTCACCGAGCCAGCATAATTTTGTCTTCCGAGTACAATATCCGACGAAAATGATCAATGCTACTCCTTCTAAATAGGATGTAGAGGTAAAGTAACCCATCGAGCTGCATAAGTGCAAAAAATTTACCACCATATTGTCGGAAAAAGGTGATCAAGATCATTCATGCTATGATCATTCGTGTAAAACTGGGCTGAAAGTCATCTCGGCTAACCGGGCTGAAAGTCATCTCGGCAAACCGAGCCAGCCCGGCTCATGTAATCAGGCCCTAACTCTCACAGATTAGATACAACAAAAAAGTGTTGTTCTAAAAAGTATCCCTATCCCCACCACGGCTGTTTTGTTACAGCTGTACATAGCATACAACTGGAAAGTTTCACATGCAGCTCACCCCCCCCCCCCCAAAAAAAAAAATGGGGGCCTATATTTGCTGGAACGGTGACAGTATTATTATTGTCCAATACCAAAAATAACAGCTTTCTGCTAGCACACCGGAGTAAAACTAGCTGCAAGCAAGATAGTGACATTTTGTCATCCTGACAAATAGGGTCCCTCAAAACGATTGCATCTTTTCCCCTTTATATGAAGGTTATATGGGGTTTCGCTTATTGCCAGCCAGCAAGAAAACGGCGTGAACGGTTGAATGGTTTTCAGTTCTGATTGGCTGGCTTCGTTATTTTCTTGTTTCTGATTGGTCCACGGCAGCGGGCTAAAATATATTTTAGCCCGCTGAATTCTCCATTTTAGCCCGCAAAATACGCCACAATGCCCGATGAAATGATTATAATAAGACGACATTCTCCTCTCCCCGGTCGGTTTGCCTTGTGACTCCCCTCCCCCTCCCCGAGAGTCTGTAGGCGCAGGGCGCGCGCGTACGCAACCAAATTTTTTCGCCTTGATGGGTTTGCAAAAAACATTACCCGCATTACCCATGGTGCTCCGCTCGCGCGCTGCGCGCGGTTGGAGCTCCGCTAATAAGAGCAATTGTTGTTTAAAGCCCACTGGGGATTCATAATTTAAATAATTAAGGAAAAGTGAGTTGAATTATGGTAGTTGTAGTCAAATGACGACATCGTGCAAATGCGCTTTTGGTGAATGTCAACATTTACCATTATTTCCTTTTGCTGAATCGCGATCTGCAGAACCTTTTGTCTCTTCTCTCAAAGTGATCTCATACTCCGCACTTCCAGCACTGTTTGTAGCCTTGCACATATACACCCCATAATCCTTTTCAACACGGGGAGTCACAACGAGCACGTTGTCGATGAGAATGACGTCATCACCAGTCAGCGGCTGACCATCTTTGGTCCAAGTGTAATGAACAGCCTTGTCACTTGACATGTAACAGAACAAGCTGCACGTGGTGCCCAATTTGCAAGCAACGGTTGGAGTCGAAATATTGCTGAGGATTTGTGGAACTCCTAGTAAGCCTGAAAAAAAAAAAAAAAACAATTAAGTGTAAGTTTTTCATGAAACAAAATGCTAAGTTTTGGTTACTTTCCTCGGCATGGGGCCGGGTTGGGGGGGGGGGGGGGGACTCGAAGTATACATGACGAGGGGTCCAAGGGAGCTTCATATTGCAGGAGTTTTCGTCTGTCAAGGAAGACGAGTATGAAAGGACAAAATACTTTTCGTAGCTTCTGATGCTACACCTTGTACATGTAAGCATAAGAGAACGATGTAGAAGTGTCAGTCTTAATTATCGTACAGTAATAAAAATGTGCTTTTAGCTCTTGTCCTACGCTCGAAAAAGCAGAGCAACAGGTAGGGGACCGGCAGCAGTGGAGAACCCTTACGAAAGTCCCTTGTGCCACACTTGTGTCACACTGTCTCCTGAAGAAGAGGGAGAATAGCCCTCGCCTTGCAACCAGGGCAATTTTTCTGCGTCTTTTTCCTTTTCTTTGTTTGGTTTCGTTGTTTTCTCCTTCTTTGGAGAGGAAAGAGAGTAGTCGTTTCTAGTAACACTTGTTTTCTTAAAAGAAATTGCTATTTTTTATATTTAATTTGTAATTTTATTTGTATTTAATTGTTATTTTTTGTCACTTACCCTGGGGCCTGCAAACCACTCCTACATCATCTCCATGGCTACATTTACTGTGCCCCCAATCTCTGCCACAATCGGCCAGGGAGCGTTCGCTTCCTTTACAACTCGTGCCATCCAACCAAATGATTAAGTCCCCAGGTCCAAATGGCGCGCAGCGTAGAGCGGCAAGAGCATCTTTAAATCCCAGCTGACGACAAACTATGTTAGCGCTCTGCAGGTTCCATTCAGGAAGGGAATAGCTACATACAGTCCCCCACAGACCACGATAAAGCAGCTCTACTCGTCCAAGAAACGGTTCAGGACCAACCAGGCGAACTGTTGGGTAAGAAGAGAATTTGTCATTTGAAGTTATCTTCGGAAAGGATTGGCGGCTAAATAGGAGTTTTATTTCGAAAGGTCTGAAGACCCGATACTTGCAATTAATACTGACGACTTTTGCCTGTAACAGAGGTGTTGCAAGACATCAACCAAGCGGCTTCAATTTGAGCTACGTGCTTCAAAGAAATAAGGATTTTTCAGGTACAAAACAAACCTTACTGTTAAATATTTGCTAGGACCATGTGAAAAAAAATAGTAATTACAGTTCCTGCCGGAGACCTTTGGCAAAGTAATCTTAGAATGCCTTGCCTTCTGATCCAACGCAAACAGCCTTTGTTACTTTTCCGTTTGGACAGCCCTGCTTTTTCAAACCATCATGTGCGCAAGAAAATATCGAGTCTTCATCGCCAGCACACTGCACATTGTTCAGCCAGAAGACACCATTTCCATTGCCGTAAAATGCATTGCTTTTGGAATCAGCTGAGCCTGTATAGCCCAGCGCTCTACAAAACACATCCGCGTCTTTTTTGTCCCAGTTTTCATCACAGATATGCCCCCAGGTGTTATTGTAGTAAACTTCAACGAGTCCTTCTCTATCAGATGGGCCTCCAGTTAAACGAACTGTGGAATTCAATATAAAATTCACGTTATATCCACACACACCTCTCTCCAATGAAAGACTGTACTTATGGAGACAACTTAAGTAAAATGCAATCGAAACCTGAAAGCGTTGTAATTCCATTAATTGAAGTTAACTCAAGTGATAAAGAGTGGCTCGGAACAAAAGTCAATTCAAGAGCTTGAAGACCCTGACGGCCCATTATCAGGCAACAGGACTCCTTCAAAGTGCCATTTAGAAACATGTACGGATAAGGCATAATTTCGATCATCTCTAGCTTAATAAAAAGGGAGATGCGATAACCTTATGGTCCGCTTGTTGAGTCCGGGCCGAGATGCTTTGGGTTTGAGTGCTTTCGTGGTTAGTTTGTTAGAGGGGTAACAAACTACAGGGGTAACTTGTGATGGTCCAACGTCACATCCAGGGAAAGTAGCAAACTCCAAGTCGTGAAGCTGAAGCAGCACATGTCTATTAAAATCAGTGATAAGTTACCTGGCATTGAGCATATTACACTAGCCACATCCATAGGCCAGCAGTCAGCTTCTCCCCAGCCACTATGCGAACACTGAGAGATAGAGTCCTCGTTTCCTGTACACTCCACGTCACTAATCCAGATTGCACCTGAGCCTTCTCCAAATTGAGAATTGCGAGGTGCCGACACAGCATCCGGGTATCCAAGCTCACGACAGACTACGTTGGCGTCAGGAGTACCCCACCTGTCATCACAAACCGTTCCCCAGACTCCGCTGTATAAGTACTCGACACGACCTGCTGATGCCTGGGGCCCTCCGTCCGCCAACCGCACTGTTTAGGTAAAAAAAAAGAAATAATGAGACCGTTTACAGATAAAAAAGCGTTTTAAATATTTGATTTAACAGTGGATCTGCACAGAATGAGTTAAATATTGTGAGGGGTGGATCTCAATCAGATGGGGAAAAATTAAAAATATTTTCTGACGTTCATATAATATTTTGGACAGCACAGTACTAAACTGACTGCATGTGACTGTATTTTGTTTGTTTTGTTTCTTTTTGCTCCACGTTCTGAAAGGTAGAAGTTTTGTATGTAAAGGAGGGTTCTGAGGGACGGGTATGATATCATTTGCGTATATTTTTCCCAAATCCCATTATCCAGCAGCACACTGGGTTGGTTTTCTCGTTGAACAGTTCGTTACAGAACGGATACAAAGATAAATGTAGCGTCTCCCCGCGCGCGCGCTTTCACCCTACGTTTGTCGTCAAAAGTATGCATGAACTCTCTAACTGGTCTGTCACTGTGCCCCTGACGAGAATGACAGGCTTCCTGAGTGCAGACTTGCGTGTTTTTTTTCTTTATCAATCTATGCTGATAACTATTCTCTTAGTGAGCTCACTAAGCTATTATCACAATCAGCTGTACGTTTTATAGGCTGTTACTATTTACAGCAATAATAATAAAAGTATTAAAACTTGGACTCAATGGAGGCTTTGAACCCTTGTTTTAATATGAAAGGATGCAATAGACGTGTTTTGGCTTTAATACCAAACACGGGGAAATAAATGAAACAGCCAAATTCCAGTCCCCAATCCCAGTCCCATTTTCCCAGTGAAAAAAATATATAAGCCAACTTTCAGTTCCCATTTTCCCTTCAGAATCCTCACAAAGGTATAAAATCCACAACGCTAAGTTACCGTCAGGTCCAAGGCAAAACACAGTTGCTTCCTTGCCGCCTGCACAAGTGTGATTTCTCAATCCATCGTGACCGCACGAAAATAGCGAGTCTTTATTTCCAGCACACTGTAAGTTACTTAACCACAAAGTGTCACTTCCTTTGCCATAGAATGCACCATTCTTGTCCTCGTCAGATCCCGTGTAACCTAGCATTCGACAGGCTACATCTGCATCCCTTTTATCCCACATTTTATCACAGACGGATCCCCAAGTGTGGTTCACGTAAACTTGCACAATGCCTTCTCTTAGGTGAGATCCTCCGACTAACCTCACTAGAAGGGAAACGAACGTATATATATTATTCATCGGTTCAGCGAGCTGTCTTTGCAATTAATTACAGGACATACAGATCAAGAGAATAAACTAGTTGTAGCAAGTAATCACCAAAAAAGGAGTGGAGTAAGCCTTTTTTTTCACAAATAACAGCTAGATAGAGGATACACTGACAAAATTTCTATGGAAACGTCGAATCGCGTGAGAAAAATAGACGCATTGAAATATTTCACCAAAAATTGTTAAAGGGACACACGCAAAAAAAAATTAACCACGCTTTTGATACTGAATATCACAAATATTGGTGGTCGAAATGCCCCCTGGGATGCTTGGCACAGTGGTTTATTTCCTTCATTGTAGAGCGAAAGTAAACTTCAAAAAAATTATGCCAAAATGTTAATATGTTAGTTCGTAGCGAACGTTTCGGGTATGGTCCTCCTTCAGTTCATTATTTACTACATATCATAATCCGGCTCAACTAAGCTAATCAAGTATGCCATTTGAGTACATAACGCCTAGAAAAGTTAATTTCTACCACACTACAATATTACACCCTCTTAAAACAGGGTCGGCCAGGGGGGTATGGGGTTCTTTTAAATTTTATAAAATTTTTTCTCTTATTATTATATATAAATTATAAAATTTTTCCAAAAACCCTTTGTAAAAAAAATTTTTAAATACCCTATCAAAAAACCCCCCCCCCCCCTTAAAAGACCACTTGAAATCGCTTTTTTCCACTCACCAGGTGCGGAGCATATTACACTGGCATCGTAACCGTGGTCACAGCCACGGGCATCTCCCCATCCGTAGTGCGAACATTCTGATATGGAATTTTCATTTCCTTGACATTCTACACTGCTCAACCAAATGTGCCCCTTTCCTTCTCCAAATGCCGCTCTCTCCAGTGCTGCCAAAGCAGTGCCATATCCAAGTTGACGGCAAACCACCTTCGCGTTAACTAGCTCCCAGCGGCGGTCGCAAACTGTTCCCCAGACTCCCTCGTAAAGCACTTCAACACGGCCCTCGAATGGCGAGATGCCATTAGCCAGTCGCACTATAAGTCAACAAATGACAGATTGTGTTTCAAGACACGTTAAATATTTTTTACTGTACATGCGAACTTTTTGTCGAAGGTTCAGTTTCTACTTAATCGTATTGTGAGCTGAGCCCTCGTAAAGCACTTCAACACGGCCTTCGAATGGCGAGCTGCCATTAGCCAGTCGCACTATAAGTCAACAAATGACAGACTGTGTTTCAGGACACGTCACATAATTTTTTGTACATGCGAACCTTTTGTCGAAGGTTCAGTTTCTACTTAATCGTATTGTGAGGTGAGGGAGACTTAAAGAACGTTTTTCAGTGAACATTTTATGGCAATGTGTATACCATTAAACAGAAAAAACCTATTAACATGTAAGTGTACGTAATTGACGTGTGAATGGAATTGGTATCTACAGCTGTACTGTAATTTGAACGATTGAACAGGCCAATCAAACAACTCCATCACAAGTCTAGTGTATGAAAGTCATTTACTTAAAAAGGTAGTAAAAAGCAAAATTACCGTGAGTTCCAATGCAAGAAACATTTGCTTTGTTTCCGTTTGCACATGCGTGCATTTTCAATCCATCGTGAGTGCACGAAAATATTGAGCTTTCATTCCCAGCACACTGAACGTTGTTTAACCATATAGTTGGACCTCCTTGTCCATAGTCTGCTTTGGTGTTAGGTTGAGTCGATCCCGTATAAGCCAGCGTTCGACAGACAACATCTGCATCTTTGGCATCCCACATTTGGTCACAGATAGATCCCCAGATGTTGTTGTGGTAGACTTGAACCAGACCCTCTTTTGGCGAAGGGCCTCCAATTAACTTAACTGAAAGGGAAAACAAATAGCCACACTTTATGTTTTTTTTTTTTACATATTTATGGTATATGCAACTGAAAATCAAGAGTTGCTACATCACACTTCACCACGCAGTGTTGGGATATTAATCAGCTTAGGTTTTCGAAACGGCAGTCACCAGCAGCATTTCTTTCTACGACTTACGGCTCCATCCACAATGAAATATGATGAAAGAGTAAATGATTTAACTACAGTCAACTCTCTCTAAGACGGACATCGTCGGGACAGGCTCCAACTGTCCGTCGTAGAGAGGTGTCCGTCTTATAGGAAGTCTAGTTACAGTAAAATGACGGAAAAAAGGCGGGGAAGGAACCAACGCCAGGTTTCCGTCTTAGGGAGGTGTCCGTCCTATAGAGGTGTCCGTTAAGAGGGAGTTGACTGTGTTTATAGATTTTTTAGGATAATTAAATTGGGTCGTTTTAGGCTTATTATAATTCGTTGAGTTGAAATCATGTTTGAGCTACAAAATGGCCATAGCTTTATTAATCAAGCCGCTGAATGCAATTTAAAAAAATACCCGAGCGCCTTGGTTTTATTTGATAAGTCCAATGATATGTAACACTGTATATTATGTAGATATGTACTAATTTTGCTGATCATAGATCACAAAATGGGGTAGAACAAATCAGTTGCTGCACTCCCCAACTGCAGGGTATAATAGCGTTGCAGTTTTGGGCATTTATTATACAGCTAATTCGAGAAAGGTTGTCAGAAAAAAAAAAACACAAAAGTGCATGCGATAAGACTGAAGAGTGGTCTGGGCATTCACTTGAATTTTGCAAATGTACAAGTTTGTATTTGCACGTAAAGATTTTGTTTTTCCTCTCAGGAGGCCCTCTTCTGTAACTTTACTTTTACTGTCGCATGTCTTTCAGTTTAAAAAATTCTTCTAAAATTTAGCGTAACTAAAAGTAACTTGTTTCCACATGACTGAAGGGAAAGGAAACGTACAAATACGTGGTTGTCATGACGCCATCTTATTAGTATTCAGCATGTGCAGTAGCTCCCTACTTATACCCTTACTACCATTTGCTTTTTTTCCCGACAACCTTTCTCGCATTAGCCGTTTATACTTTCGTCTCACCTGGTACGGAGCATATTACACTGGCGTCTTCATCGTGACCAAAGTAAACATTCCCCCATCCGCTATGGCTGCAGTTTGATATTGAATTTTCAGATCCAGAACAAAAAACATAATCCAGCCAAATCTTCCCAGTTCCTTCTCCAAATGCCGCGTCTCGTGGTGCAGCTAGTGCCTTTTCGTATCCAAGCTGACGGCAAACAACATTGCCCGCATCCAGGTCCCAAAAGGTGTCACAAACTGTTCCCCAGACTCCCTGGTAAAACACCTCAACACGACCTTCAAATGGAGTTCCGCCATTTGCCAATCGCACTGCAAGACAGTAGCACAATAAGAAAATTATCATATCGTACAAAGCCGCCATTGTTCAAAAATCAGTTTTACGTCTCAAATAATAAACAGTGACATTGATCCGTTAAAAAAAAGAGTTTGTGCATGGATCTCTGGACAGTGGAAAGTAATAAACAGAGGACAAGATTGTACTGACATAATTTTAAATATACGCAGTGAGGATTCTAAAAAAATACGGCAGAAACTGTCTCCCCTCATTCAAATCAAAAATATATATAAAAAACAACAAAGGTCGTACTGAAGAAGAAAAAAATGTAGAAAATCCTTAATAATAATTATAACAAAAATGAAATTATTTATATAGCGCTTTATACAAAAGTTCTAAAGCGCTTCAAGACCAGGTAGGCCTGTTAATTTTTGGGAGGATTGCTTGTATTAATTTCTTAGGATCCAATCACGCCTTAAACATTTTTCTCAGATAAGTACAACGAGTTTTATACAAAATGTTTGTAGCCAATTAATCAGACTCACCTTGTTGAGCAGCTACATTCAGCACTAGAATACCTTAAAAAAGATAAGTTTATTATTTTAGTTGATAGACAAGTAATAAATAACATTTAGATTTCATCAAAATAATAATAAAAAAAAATAAATAAAAAGTATCAGTTATAGCCCTTCATCGGCAGTGTTTTAGTAACTACAGCTACAATCCTGTCGAATGAGTAAGTAAAAAATGTTTTAAAAAATATTTTGCCATTACCAATAGTAATTTAAATCTTGTCAAGAAAGCTTATGACGATATCAATCAAACGGAAAACTACACAGGATAACAACGCAAGAGGCCTAACTCCGGAAAACTACTTTCGCACATGCGCAGATTAAGTTCGATGAAGCATGACAAATAGTATCACTAATGGACCTCGATTTCAGGAACAAGAATTCCTGAAGGTTAAATTGTTGATCTTGGATTGAGCTGTTATTGAAAAGGTTAATAAAATGGAGGCATTTCAAAGGATGGGCAGGAAACTCATTTGATTCATTGACTTAAGGCATTTTACTTATTTATTTTTTTTTTCACTTGATGTAGTATTTCTTGTCAATATTTTTTTTGAAAATATGTCGAAGTTGCTCTTTTTTCTCTTTCTGTCTTAATATGTCCTTAAATTTAATCTGTGACTCAAGCTCTTCCCGACAGTATATGAAGTAGAAATCGAGGGATTTGAGAGAAGTAAACAACTGAAGAAAAATAAACACAGCACAAAACTAATTTCGGTTATGGCTCGTTTTCTTTCTTGTTAGATGGTTCAGGTTGCTCTGAAATGATTTCTACCTTTATCCCATTTTTCTTGGCATTTGAATTTGCTTTTTATAGAGGATTAGTCATTTTTAATCGTGCTTTTATTAAGTCACGAATATACTTGAGAAGTGTGTATAGAATTCGTGAATCTAGCCAGATTTCCACGAACTAGGACTTTTAAAAGCAACTCTTACAACCCATTCAAATCGTCTCATATGTTTAATTTGCGTTCCTGTATTTATAAAAAGAACACTGCACATAGACATCTTTTAAACTGCTTCAACAGATCATGTCGCTACAATAGTTGCTTTTTACATACGATTAGTGCCTTTATCAGTCACGAATATACTTAAGAAGTGTGGACAGAATTCGTGAATCTAGCCAGATTTCCGAACTAAGCAACTCTGACAACCCATTTAAATTGTTTCATATGTTTAGCGTGCGTTTCTGAATTTATCAGAAAAAAAAAAACACTGCACATAGACATCCATTAAACTGCTTCAACAAATGAAATCGATGGAGCGAGATAAGAACCCTATTGGAAACCTGTGATTGCTAAGTGTCGAATGCAATTGCCACCCTAGGCTTAAGTTATGTAACGAGAAGTCTAAAGTTTTTTTAACAATCAAAAGAAGCAAAAATTTCTCGCTTATAAAGCACAAAGAGGTGGAGAAGAGTATGACAAAAAAAAAAACTGAGAATAAAAGCAAATGTTTCACATCTAAATGTACACTTCATCATGTCATCACATAATGGAATTCGAAGATGATGTTAAGGACTCGGGCAAAGAGTCGGTGGCTTGAGAACATTGTTTAGAAACCAGCAGGAATTGATCAGGGGCACCCATCAAGAATATAGTGCAAAGCCACTTAAAGATAGCACCGTTGAACGTATTTTAGTATTTAAACGGTAGATATAGGCATATTTTTATCCCCTAAATTTTTTTTCTCTGTTCGGATTTCCTAGCTGAAAGTCTAGTGATCCGAAAGTTATAGGGATCAAAACTAACCTTTTCGAAAATTCCAGCCAGAGAAAGGCTCCCGAAAATTCTAGGTGACCTTTTTAGAATAAAAAATCCGTTAAAAATGAACAATTATACCATTTTTTAGATATTCGAAAATCCTAGGAAAGGCTGGCAAGCAAAAAAATTTACAATGAATGTTCCGAAAATTCTAGATCTCAAATCGTCTTCCGAACAGACATTTTAACGAAATATTCCGTTGGGTGCCCCTGATTGATGGCCTGAAAGTCACTGTAGATTCAACATCTGAACCGTCACCGGAATGAATGATTATGTAAAAAATATCACTCTGTCAGCTTCACTTACTAAAAAGAATAATGAACGAATGCCCTACTGCGATAGCACATGTAACATATCGAGAACTAAGTCAGTTTTATTGATAAAGGGCGGTTAAGTGTGTTAGTGAACACCAAATAATTTTATCACCATAAACAACAGCGCAAAAATATTCCACGAACGCTAAATCTTATGTTATGGAAACTGCAACAAAATTGCTTGTTGGTTTACAATCCTGTTTGTTTTGTCGAACATACTAAGGGCCTCTTCATATGATCCCGGTTGACCGGGCTGGCCCAGTTACCGAGATCTCGGCTCACTCCTATTTTCTTTGTAGAATTTTCGATGTGTTCATATGAGAGGGGGCAGCCCGGTTACCGATATCTCGGTTTCTACAACCGAGATATCGGCAACCGGGAAGAAAATTTTCCCATATGAACACTCCAGCCCGGGACGCAACATTTTTTGAGAAAAAAGCTTCCCTTTCGTAACTGGGCGGTCAATATGGCATAATTTTGCCTTGTATCTATTTCCACGTTAGAAATATGCGAATTAGCTTTAAAAGTAAAGTTAAAAGGGTCGATAAAGCAACGGTAGTCGCGAACGATGCAACTTTATGTGTCTCCATTTCGGTCTCGTTTCTTGAATTTTATCCCCGTCAACCGGGCTAAAATTTTCCATATGAACAGACGCCAAAATCCGTCTTGGTAACCGAGACATCTCGTAAACCGGGCTCATGTGGAGAGGCCCTTATTTTTTAAATGGAATACAAATGAAAATGGAACAGAAAGAGTGATTGGGTGGGTTAATAACTTCAGCCGGAAAAGACTGACAGTGTAACTGACCAAAAATTAGCATTTCTACTCGATTCTATTAAAGGAAAGTTTAATTTAAATGCCCGAGATCACGGCAATTCCAGCAGGAACACTCTTGTATGTTTTTGCAAAATAAACTTTGGTAGGTTGACGGTTACCATTGGAGAAAAAATAAAATAAAATAAATAAAACTTCAGCAGCAGTTACTTTTATAACAAAAACTCTAGTATTATAAATTATATAATTAATTTGTACGTACCTCCTGTCAATGCAATAATCACCGCAAACGCTGTCATACCGAGAGATAAGCTGGGTGAGCAGTGCAGTTAACGTGAAAATAATGTCTATTCGATAACTTCCATAGATTATATAGGAAACATGATGTCAGCAGAATTATTGCACCAAAAAAAAAAAGAAACAATGAACTTAAGTCGATTAAATTGCAGTTTCCATAGAAACAGTCAATGTGATTCAACAAACGGAAGTTGTAACTCAAAACTACATGAGACATAACCGACTGTTTTATGCCTGCATGAAGCCTCCGTAAAACTACTTTCGCAGGAACATAAATACAGTTCAGTGAAGGAAAACCAATTTACATATTGACATTGCGTCAAAATAAAAACAATACTTTTGATTGAAATATTCCGAACACACGTTCCAGAAGACGTTGTAAGTTAAATCCATGAAAGACATTATGGCTTTACAAGGTGGGCTAACAATTTGGGCGTGAAAATCAACCTTGGCAACTGAGACACGCAAATTCACATTTGTAATTATTGAAATTAAAAATCACGCTCATTAGACCTAGCGCTGAAGTGCGTCTTATACCTTATACGTCGTGCGGTAATCTGGGCCAACACACACAAATCAAGGGCTTTCGAATGGAAAACTTAAGACTAGTGTATAAATGCACCGCTTCAATTAAAGAGGGGAGCGAATAGGGGTAAGCAAACCCGGTTTTGCTTTAACTACAAAACGAACTTCCAACTTGCATGCATACAGTATGATAAAATAAGTACATTTAATTATTACGAACTTCGTCATTTAGCAACAGAAAGGCCCAGGATTGATTTCCACACCATGTACCAAGACGCCGATACTGAAGATTGTGTGACATTTCCGTATTGATATGTGATAAAGTCAACACCGCTCACTAGAATCACTTACATGTATTTATGCAACTTATCAAACAAAACATTTTAGATCAGCTAAATCAGCAATTGGGTTGAAATTCTTTTAGAATTCTGGCTTCTCGTACAAATAGGAATACGGATACCGTCACTGTTTTATTTTTAATGGCTTGGGATTATCAAAAGCTGAAAAAGGAAGATGACATTAACCTGAAGGGGAGGGGACTCGTATATAGTGGGGGTTTGTTGTGGGTTTTGTTTTTTTGGTTTTTTTTTTTTTTTTTCTTTCCCCCCCCTGGCCCCCCCAACTTACATACCATATGTATTCGATTAAGCGCCCTGGGCGCTTATTAAATTTTTGGACCTTGAGAGTGGGCGCTTATTCGAGGTGGGCAATTATTCGAGGCTGGGCGCTTATTAAATTTTCACCATTTTAAGCAAGTAACTAGTTTATTTTGCATGAAAAATACTAAGAAAACTCGGTTTTCGCAGAAGTCTCTTAGTAGTACTAAGTCAATTTCAATCGCAATTTCTAAAATAATCAATACTTGTGCACTTCAGGGTTTTTTTTAATGAGGAATGTGGGGGTGGGCGCTTATTCGAGGCTGGGCGCTTATTAACTTTTCCTACCTACAGGATGGGCGCTTATTCGAGGTGGGCGCTTAAATACGGTATTTATCAATAACAATGCACGCCAAAACAAACAAAGATCAGATAGGTCACCTTTGCAATCTAATCAAGATGGTGCTTTTTTATACTTGAACGGTCTTAGCCTGCTCACCGCTCGAGCGCTACGGAAAGCCTGTTCGCAGGCTAGAACGGTCTCAAAAGTTATGAAACTAACCACATGCAGGCTCCCCAAGCTCACAATTCGACTCTGCATATGTGGTGAATGGGACAGCTTCTGTATATAGAGAATTGTATGGGAAAGTCATTGATCGTAAAAAAAATTGTGTAAATAACTATCTAATTTGAAATAAAGTTCCCCTACCTCAAATGTGTCGAGGCTGGGCGCTTATTAACTTTTCCTACCTACAGGATGGGCGCTTATTCGAGGTGGGCGTTTAAATACGGTATTTATCGATACGGTAATTGTCTCTTGTGCCGATTTTGAAGCCATTCTGGCGCCGTTTAGCGAAGTTATTCGAAATCGTTGTCTCTCCTAAAAAGAACCTAGGAAAGTTCCTTCTTTCTAGAATAAGAGACAACGATAATGGGGACGAGAATGGTCCAGACGTTCGACTTTCGGCATGCTTTTTTCATGATCAGTTTCCTCCTCCAGAAAAACACACGGGAACTAAGCACTAGTATTGCAAACAAACTTACTTGCTTACTTCTTATACTTACAGCACGAAAAAACCTGTTCAGTTCACATACGCTAGACAACAGGGATCTGCCTAAACAGGGCGTGCACGGTACAACAAGATAACTATTCAAAGTGGCTATGAGCCACTAAACTCGGAAAATTTATTATGAGACAAGAATCGAAAACAACAAACTGACAAATAGAAATTTGCTAAAACCAATGATGTTAAACTTTCCACAATTCAGTTCACTTCACTTAGTTTCATTGTCATCTAGCTGCTCACCAAGAGCAGGCCGAAAGAGCAAGTGATAGAGTTCCCATCGGTTGCAAATTGTTTTCTTTCTTATTATTTTTCCTTTTTGTTTTTTGAAGGTTAGGGAAAATAATAATATCATTAGAAAAATTAAGTTTTGGTCTATTTCAAGAAAACTGACATTATACAATATTTCGGCTGGCAGTTAAGCATGCATGTACCGTATTTATTCGGCTATAAGTCGAGACTCTAGACTTTTAGTTTTTGGAACCAGTTTATAGACTCTGACAAAAAATAAACCCAAATCACTCGGCTATAAGCCGAGACCCAATTTTTCCTTCAAACTATAAAACAATCCACGTGCAGCGGATCAACATATTCGTTAAATCACAAGTATGTAATTGGAAAACAACAAATCACTGATAAAGAATGAATTTATTAATAGAACCGTACACAAGCGTGACAAAACATTCACCTGAGTTCAGAATCCCATCTCAAAAAATCACGCATTCTTCTGAAGAATTAGGCAGTTTTCAATCGTCATGCCAAAAGCTACTATAGTTTTCAAACAACTAAACCTTCAAATTGAAAGTTGTTGCCGAGGTAGAGACAGTTCAGAACAACTGCAAAATCGCCAGAAAATACGGGATGCTTCCCTGGTATGATTCCTGATTATTCAGTGAATCTTCAGTTCGTCGCAATTCGCCAAGTTGCTGGCGAAAAGATCAAGCAGATCAAGCGGGTGAACTTTAAATGTCATCAAAACGAAACATGTGCTGTTACCAGTATTTGAAGAGTATCCTCAATCTAATCAAACTCTTCTGTTTAAGACATGCGGGATTTCGAATGCCCTCGTCAGCTCAAAAGACGATCACGTACGCCGACAAAACAAATAATATTCCAGAGCGAGCCGATGGAGGACGAGTTCCAGCTGGCTCGGATCCTGGTTCCAGCCCAAAATAGCGAAGAAAAGAAGAATAAAAACTTCAATGCTATTGACGTTGCGTCATTAAACCAAATGGCTTTTTAGGAGCTGCCACTAAAAAAAAAGGTAATGACCAAGAATAAATACAAACGCTTGTTAATTTTCGTTTGTTGATGACCGCTCGACTTATAGATGAATATTTCATTCAAATTGAACTCTTTCTAGTACCATCTAATTTTTTTCGGAAATACTCGGCGATAAATCGAACCCCCAATTTTGTTGAGTTTTAACCAGTTCTCAGTAAGATTTGGTGAAAATATATAGTCTTTGTTTACTTCATATATGCGCATGCGTTCAGCACAAAATTCCGTGTGCTTGGCTGGTAGATTGCATAGTTTGCATACCACAAGGAGAACATTGGGTTTTTAGAAACAAATATATCGCCTTTGTGTACTTCATATAAAGTAACACAGATAAAGCTCCCATTTTAGCCAACCCCCTACCCGCTTCACAAGATTAATTGATTAATTCAATTTGATATTAATTAATTCATTCAATTACAATGTTTACAGGAATCGAGGAAAGGAGTGAAGGAGGGAAGGAGTGAAATCGGCCCCTCACCAAAACTCGGCATTTTCCGAGTTAAAAATGACAACGTATGCATCAGTGTTGGACTTTTCTGTTAAAGCCCACCGCTAATCTCATTCCCAGATCTCTTGTGGACGAAGCCGTCTAAAATCTCTGGAATGGCGGACAGGATACTTATAGGTCTGTAGTTAGACACTATATCATAACAGTTATATTTAGGTACTTAGAAACCGCAGTCTTTGCATGCAAGGTAAAGCGAATAAAAGAGGGCTGTAACAAAAGCTGGCTTGACTGCTCTTTCGATGGCGTAAATTTGAAAAGTTTATCCTTCATCTTTTGAAGGATATTTTTGTATTTACTTTCTTTTCTTTGCAATGCCGTAGCAGTCTCCTGATTTGACATTTAAATGGGTTTAGATTTTCTTCTAGATAATTTTTTACATTTATCTAGATTACATCTTGCAATTGTGTACGTGCTTCAATGACATTTCAGTGCAATTCAGCACGTTTTTAGATAAAACTGAGCAATATAAATACCTGACAGCTATATATAAAGCCAGTATTAACTTCACAACAGAGAGAGAACTGAGAAGTCCTGAGAAAGCTGACTTCATTATGGCGACTTCGCGGATTTTAAGCTGTTTGGTTATTTTTGCCGTTATCACCGGGCTAAAGGCCCAGGAACCACTTTCTGTTACAGATTACGGATCACTGCAAATTTCCATGGTGCGACATGGCGAAAAGTACGCGACAAACCGAGATTGTTACTCCTATGAAGTCGTCTCGCCCCTGTACCATGGCATGACTCATGTCCGTGGACCGAACGACAAAAATGGCAAAATCCCCTTTAAAGTTAGCGTCCCGGTGATCATCTACCTTGCTGTCGATGCACGCTATCCGTACATTCACGGAGATGACTACGAAGCCACGGGGGATTTAGTCATGTTGGGAGGCTGCCGCAAGAGGACTAAATTCCCAATTTACCGGAGCAGGAGGGTGCACGGCCCTGGCTTGGTGACGGTGGATTTCACGTCCTCGCGAATGACAGGAATTTTCCTCCGTGATAACGCCTATGAAGTCCGCCCCTATGCAGAGCTGAAAGTGACCTTCCCCGGTACCCCCCGGGAGATAAGCATGGTACGGGACGGGGAGAAGTTTAGTACCAACCGGGCCTGCTACACGATGGTGGATATCCCTCCGAAATATCACGGACTGACGCATCTCCGGGGACCAAACGACGAAACCACTATAACTTTCTACGTGAATATTCCAGTGATGGTATATGTCGCCATCGATTCCCGAAATAACGCGAATACGATTTTACCCGCGGTTTTCAAAGCCACTGGGGAAAAGATTGTTCACGCTGGGTGTCACCCGCGTACCGACTTCCCAATATACGAACGGAAATATCTCAGCGGGGGAACCGTCACCATTCCACTGCTTGCGTCGCGGATGTTGACAGTTATGGTGAAACCATTGATGTAGTCATGGTAACAGAGGGCAGAAGGTTTCCTCTGCAAAAATCGAGACTTCTGTTGTAACGATAAAGGAAATTAAGAAACAAAAACATTTAAGACCATGAACTGATTTTCTAGATTTTTAGGGCATTCATCAAATCTGTAACACTTTAGATAGAAGGCGTGACAAGTCAGTAACGTAGTTAACCAGGCATGTAACTTGTAACGTTTGTAAGTCTGTAACGCAGCTTTTGTTATGAGCAAAATATTTGATATTTCTTCGTAAAGTGAGTGAAGCTGATAGAAGAGTCATAGAATTGTAACTTAGTGCGTCACTATGTATTTTAACTAAAAAACTACTCCAGTTATATACTTAAATGCAAGGGCTAAAATCGATTTTATCTATTATCGGCTTTATACTGCCTTTCGACCCGTTTTTAGTGTAGTGTTTACACTACACTCATGCATTGACTTGAGATGGGAAAGCAAACGCTACGCTAGGTGTTAGATAATGCGCAGTCAAGTGGAACAAGCACGTAGACACGAATATGCAAATTAGACGGGAACGGGCTTGTTATTATGACCTATTATCCATGAATGTTCTCAAGCAATGGGTTAAAAAGTTCTCCCGCCTGCCAAGCGTCGAATAACTTTTTTTAGGTATCACTTCCTTGGCGATCTTCAAGAGGAAATGTGAACCAGAAAACACTCGAATTTTTGCCGGTGAAGTTTTCGCGGGATGTTATATTTTTAGTTTAGAGTTTAAACTACACTCATGCGGTAGATTGTTTGTTGGGTGAAAATTCCTACGGAGATAACGCTAGCACTGAAGTGGAACAAGCATTCCATTCATTTCAAAAGATCGGCTTTCAAATAGCCTGCATTGCAGCCGGACGTGTCACCAAATCTACTTTCAGAAGATCGAATGTAATTATATGTAAGATTTAAATCCTCCGGCGCGTTTCCAGGTATGAATTACAAGAATTTCTTGTCTTTTGCCTTAAAAGAAAAAGCAAAAACATGTCAAAATGCGAGTTGGCAAGTAAAGTTTCTTTGATTTGTCAAACATGAAAGCGAATGTTTCCAAAGTTATATTTAAAGCAACATGAACTTTTCCCTACATCAACAATCCGTCACGCAAATTGAACATTTCCTAAGTATTTCCATCTATGAATGAAACTTTTGTTTGAGAGCGGAATATTTCCTCAGAAGAAAGCTTTCAGACCGTCAGACATTATAAGAAGAGTGCCGTGTGAAATCTTCGCAGTGCAAAAAACAATACCTCTGATACTTTCACTGCTGATACCATCTTTTGAAAAAAGGAAACATTTACCGTGTTTTTCTGTTTTTTTTTTTTTTTTTTTTTTTAAGTGGAAACTGTTGCTTCACTGTTGCTTCACTGTGAACTAATGAACGGTTTAGGTTTGTTTAGGTTTGAAGGTTAATCTTAGTTGCTACATATCTTTCGGAGTCAAACACTACACTCTCCGATTGGAGCACTCGTTTCACCTAATATGTCTGGGTTCCTACGTGGACACTCATGTTGTACCGCACTAGTTAAAATGATTGATGACTGGCGCTTGGCTCTTGATTCAAAAAGGCGACAGGTTCCATTGTTATTGACTTATCCAAGGCATTCGACTCCATTTGTCATAATTTACTTCTCGCTAAACTCTCTGCCTATGGCGTCGGTGACGCGGCTACGGAGTTCTTACACTCCTATTTGTCAGAACGGAAACAAATAGTGAAAGTCAATGGAATATTCTCTGATTGGCTGCCCGTATATTGTGGTGTTCCTCAGAGTAGCCTCCTGGGTCCTCTTTTGTTTAACATATTTATCAACGACCTCAACTTCGTCGTTCAAGTTTCATCCTTGCGACTGTATGCTGATGATACCACAACTTATGCATCAGATTCCAACACCACGGCTTTGGAACTGTCTCTTAACCAAGATCTCGACAAGCTATCATCGTGGTTTTCCTCAAATTATTTATCTATTAATCAAAGTAAAACCCAAGCGATGATTCTTGGAAACTATTCTCAAGAAGCTGTACTTCATATAGGCGACTCTACTATCGAAATAACCAACTCGCTGAAGATTCTTGGTGTTCAAATTGACAATAAGTTGTCTTTAAGGAACACATATCAGCTGTTTTAAAAAAGGTCTACGCTAGAATTGGAGCTCTTAGACGACTGAAGAAATTAGTCCCTGATTATGTTGCAGTTCTCCTCTACAAGGCGTACATTCTGCCCCACCTAGAATTCTGAGGCCCTCCTTTGCTGGGAATAAACAAAACGTTAAATAAAAAAACTCGAATCTGCAAACCAGTATGCTTTGAAGACTCTACTAAACACTGGAAACAGTGTTGATTATGAAACAACATTGTCATTAGCTAATATACAGTCTCTTGAAAATAGAAGATTCCTACAGTCGCTATATCTTTTATTTTACTGTATTAAGAACAACGGACCTAACTACATTTCAAACTTATTTGAACAACGTATCGTGCGTTATAGCTTAAGGAACGGGGATCACAACCTTGTCCAACCCTCATATAATAACAGATTTTATCATAATTCTTTTACATATAAAGTATCACACTTATGGAACCAACTGCCTGTTTACATAAAACAATCAACGAACTTAAACGATTTTCGAAAAAGGTTGAACACTTTTAATTTTGATAATTTTACAGCAAGGCGCCCAAAAGTGTGACCACCTTTAATTAATTCACATTCTTTCGTGCAACCACCATCCAATCAGAAGCCAAGGACAGGTTCCAGTTGACTTCTGATTGGATGGTGGTTGCACGAAAGAATGTGAATTAATTAAAGGTGGTCACACTTTTGGGCGCCTTGCTGTAAGACAAGCTGTAAATGAAGCTATTGTTTATCTTAGATCTACTTATATTTTAACCCTTTGATGTATTTTTATCTTTTTATCCTTGTGCGTTTATATATATATATATATATTTTATCACTTGATCCATTGATTTAAACTAATTATACAGTATGGGGTAAGGAGAGGGGGGTGGTATTAGTTTTGTTCTTGTTTTTCATTCTATTTTTAATGGGTGGGATAAATGTTTTAGATTTTTAATAGCATATACTTAAGTGTATTTTAATTTTAGTCCTACGTTTTATACATGAGACTGGCTCGGACATTGAGGGAGACCTCGTCCCACGTATGGACAATAAAATTGTATTGTATTTATACCTAATCGTACCTTTTTGGTACGCTTCGGCGGCATATCAGGCGAGTTTGGTCGAGCCATGGTTCGTATTTTGGCGAGACGTAGTCGAGCCAAAATACCCATGGCGAGACCAAACGAGCCTGATATGCCGCGAAGCGTACCAAAAAAGGTACGATTAGGTATTTACCGTACCCAAATTCAGAATTAAGCGAAAAATTTGGGAACTCCGACTCTGTTGTTTCAGTCTGAATGTCTCAGTACTCGTCGGCAAACATCGTTCATTTGGCGAGCGCGTTCAAGTTTAATTTTGGCGGGAAAGTTTTTACTTCTTTTACAATCGGTAAAAACTAGCTAATCTTAAATTTCGAGGTTCTGCTTTATTGGTGAAACCTCTTTTCAATTCATCGTACGGTAACACTACTTTACTTCAAAGTGACCATGATATGGTGGCATATCAGGTCAGTGACTTGATATCGTAGAATATCAGGACAGTAGATCGCGCTTCTGATTGGCTACTTGCGAATTTGGGTACGGTAATATACCTAATCGTACCTTTTTGGTACGCTTCGGCGGCATATCAGGCGAGTTTGGTCGAGCCATCGTTCGTATTTTGGCGACACGCAGTCGAGCCAAAATACCCATGGCGAGACCAAACGAGCCTGATTTGCCGCCAACGCGTACCAAAAAAGGTACGATCAGGTATTTACCGTACCCAAATTCAGCCAAACATCCGGTGATGTTATTCACTCTGTTGAAGCCCTGCTTGCCAGGTACGTAGTTTTTAATGTATTGACCTGCTTGTATTGATACTTTTTTTGGTCTTTAACACTTGTCACATTGTTTTACTCGTTCAGTTTGGAGTTTCTTTCTCTACATTTTCAAAATCCAAATTTAGCGAAAAATTTGGAAACTCCGACTCCATTGTTTTAGGCCCCGTTTACACGGGTCCGGACAAATTTTTGCACGGACGAATTTTGTACCTGGACCGCCTGTTTACATGGATCCGTGCAAATTTTGTTACAGATTGCAGTGGTGTTTACACGGAACCGTGCAAATTTTAGACCAGTCGCGGCATTTGAATGGCTTTTTTACGTCTCTGTTGTGATTGGTTATCGCTAATGTTTTAAGCCAATCATGTTGCAGCTAATGCAGTACGCGGCAAATCAAACATGGCGGCAGAAGCGGCAGAGAAGAACTTTACGTGGTCTGATGAATAAATTAATTTGTTGCTTAATGTAGTTATAGACTACAAAGCAAGAAAAGCGGGGGAGGAGTTGATTGGGAAACAGTCAGGAGCAAGTACGAAGACGTAACCAAATTGTTTTTGGAAAAGTACCCTCATAACGACAAGGAGAAATTCCCCCGACGTACCGATGCGTCAGGAAGCTTCAACAAAGACCGAATCCAAAACAAACTAAAACGGATCAAGTTAAACTTCAAATTTTTAAATTTTTAAAACAAAATGTAACAAAATAGGGGCATAACGCAACAAAATGTTTCATTTTTGCTAAGCAACCCATTCTCGTCCCCATAGCCCTTTTGTTTCTCTTAGCCGGCTGAGCCTTGGCACGAGGAAACAAAGGGGTCTGGGGACACAGGATTTCCAGTCCAAGATTCTAGGACTTCCGGTTCTTCATGTATGCAGTCATGACGTTTCAAAATAATGTATGAGAGAGTCGTTACGTTTTCGACTTCCGTTTAGGAATACTTTGTTTCAAACAGCCAATCAAAAAAATTCGAATTAATTCAAAAATCCTATGTCCCCAGAGCCCTCCGTTTTCTCGTGCCAAGCCGGCTAAGAGAAACGAAAGGGCTATGGGGACGAGAATGTAAGCAACCAGGCAAAATATAACTAGATTCCAGGCCTTAACCGCGTTATCTGTGCAAAAAGTTGCACGGTTCGGGTGTTTACACGAGTCCGTACGAAATATGGAACCGTGCCGGTCAAAAATTTGACCTGCTTTTTTCAGGTCCAAAACTTGCACACTTAGCCGTTCAAAAATTCGTCCAGTTCCGCCGGTCCCGTGTAAACGCAAGGTGGAACCGTGCAAGTTTTTGTCCGTGCAAAAATTTGTCCGGACCCGTGTAAACGGGGCCTTAGTCTGAATGTTTCATTACTCGTCGGCAAACATCGCGCAATTGGCGAGCGCGCTCAATTTTTTTTTGGCGGGAAAGTTTTTCTCTTTTTACGACAGCTAAACACCGCTAAATTTAATTTACGAAGTTCTGTTTTATTGGTAAAACCTCTTTTCAAATCATCGTACAGTAACACTACTTTACTTCAAAGTGACCATGATATGGAAGCATATCAGGTCAGTGACTTGATATCGTAGGATATCAGGGCAGTAGATCGCGCTTCTGATTGGGTACTTGCGAATTTGATGTATGCTCTAAAAATCTAGAAAATCAGTTTATGGTTTTAAATGTTTTTGTTTTTTAATTTCCTGTATCGTTACATCAGTAGTCGTGATTTTGCAGAGGAAATCTTCTGTATTCTGTTACCATGGCTACATCAACGGCTTGACCATAATTGTCAACATCCGTGACGCAAGCAGTGGAATGGTGACAGTTCCCCCGCTGGGATATTTCCGCTCGTATATTGGGAAGTCGGTACGCGCGTGACACCCGCCATGAACGATCTTTTCCCCGGTGGCTTTGAAAACCGCGGGTAAAATCGCATTCGCGTTATTTCGGGAATCGATGGCAACATATACCAACACTGGAATATTCACGTGGAAGGTTATAGTGGTTTCGTCGTTTGGTCCCCGGAGATGTGTCAGTCCGTGATATTTCGGAGGGATATCCACCATCGCGTAGCAGGCCCGGTTGGTACTAAACTTCTCCCCGTCCCGTACCATGCTTATCTCCCGTGGGGTACCAGGGAAGGTCACTTTAAGCTCTGCATAGGGGCGAACTTCATAGGCGTTATCCCGGAGGAAAATTCCTGTCATTCGCGAGGACGTGAAATCCACCGTCACCAAGCCAGGGCCGTGCACCCTCCTGCTCCGGTAAATTGGGAATTTAGTCCTCTTGTGGCAGCCCCCCAGCATGACTAAATCCCCCGTGGCTTCGTAATCATCTCCGTGAATATACGGATAGCGCGAATCGACAGCAAGGTAGATAATCACCGGGACGTCAACTTTAAAGGTGATTTTGCCATTTTTGTCGTTCAACCCTCGGACATGAGTCATGCCATGGTACAGGGGTGAGACGTCTTCGTACGAATAACAATCTCTGTTCGTAGCATATTTCTCCCCATGTCGCACCATGGAAATTTGTAGTGATCCGTAATCAGTGACGGATAGTGGTTCCTGGGCCTTTAGCCCTGTAATTACAGCAAAAAATACCAAACCGCTTAAAATCCGCGAAGTCGCCATAACGAAGTCAGCCGTTTCTCAGGACTTCTCAGTTATCTCTCTGATGTGAAGTTAATACTGGCTGTATAAATAGCTGTCGGGTATTTATATTGCTCAGTTTTATCTAAAAACGTGCTGAATCGCACTGAAATGTCATTGAAGCACGTTCGCAAGATGTAATCTAGATGAATGTAAAAGATTATCTAGAAAATCTAAACCCATTTAAATGTCAATTCAGGAGAATGTCACGGCATTGCACATGTCATTGCGAAGACATTCTTCATACGGTCAAGAATAAACCTTTTCAAATTCACCCTTTTGACAGAGCAGTCAATTTGCAAGCCAGTTTTGTTACAGCTCTATTTTCTTTCGCCTTACCTTGCATGCAAACTACGCTTTCTGAGTACCTTAAGATAACTGTTATGATATTCGCCACGAAGTTGATTTCAACGTTGTTGTACCGGAAGCAGGCTCTTGACTCGATTCAGCGAGTTCTAAGAGTAAGTAATGGGATGGAACCCCTCCTCGGATATTACATATGTACCAAACGCACATTTTTTAGAAGAAAAAAATTGTAGTTCTTCTTTCATTTTTTTTTTTCTAACGACTGTCCATTAAAGTCGAGAGATCCAGCCGTTTGACTCGTAAAGGGCGGGGGCCAATAGCCCATTACCTAGGCGGGGTCCTTTCTTGTCGCAGACCACCTTTGAACTATTGAACGTGACATTTATAAGACTTGCCTGCAAGTCGAGCTCACACGCGCGAAAACAAGCGCGTAGCACGAGTCTACTGCCAAACCGGAAACGAGAAGCGAACGATTTTAAGAAGGGTTAGTCATTTGTAATAACCTTCAGAGATCACAGATTTCAAAGCGTAGTAGGCCAAAAACTTCAAAAGAGAGTGCTTAGTCCCTAAGTTTTCTCTGGGACATTTTACTGGGTAAGCGAGGAGACGCGTTACGCGAGGGCAAAAAAAATTGTCCCCTCATATAAAGATAGGAAGTTAAGATAAGATACTGGTTTTGTTGTGTAAAAGCACTTAACAGTTATATTGGTGAGCTGTCCTAGGCCAATCTAATCTGGCTTGACCAATCTAAGTAACCATGGATACGGTCAGCGGTTTTGTCGTCAGCGCCATGTGGCAAATAATCGAAAGCCTCCACTTATCGACACAATTCCAGTGATACTTTCATTACTTTGTTGATCCAATTCTTTTCTCCACTGTTGTGTGAGAATGTGTAGGGCAGTATCGGTTCCGTGATGTTTCCTGTATGCAAATGATTGTTCAAGAAGTATGTCTTCAAAATAAGGACTGATTCTTGAGTGGAATAGGACGAATAGCGTTATGAATACTCTCGACAAGAATAGCAATATAGTTATCGAAGCATGTTTACGAAGCAAAGATATCGAAGTCATGCGACGCGAATTTCTCGCTGTCAAAAATGAGGGACTACTTGAAGTCTTAAGAACAGTTTTAACTTTGATTCTGGCAGGGATTGCCTTACCCAGAACGATTTAGCAGGAGTAAAAATCGGGAAAAGGTTTCAGTCACGCGTGTAAGGAGACACGCGAGGAGAGCAAATTGCAGCTTCACCCCCTCGCGCGCGCCCCACTCATAACATCACGACAGAGTGAATTTTCTTCTCTCTTTTGGGAAACTGGAAGAGTTAAGGGTTCTTTTAGGGTTGTGCTCCTACAAATGGCATATCCCAAATGCAATTGCGTTGAAACATCTCTAACTTGGTTGATTTGTGCCAAAGTTTCTAAATTATGCTCCAAGATTCCAAAACTATGCTCACAAATAACATTTCTTTGCACTGGAAACAACGAAAAGATAATTCAAAAGTAAATGATTACAATGTTAATATCTTGCTCTCCTCGTTGGAATGAAGGTATTTTTATGAAAGAACAGAAAAGTCGATAGGGACTTTCAGATTGGAGAACAACTTTAGAATTTCACGCACTACTCCCTGCTGCAGACCGGTTGAAAAGGAGACTCAATATATCTGTACGAGATTGGTTTGAAATGTGAGAATCAAAAGCATAAGCACTAGGTTTGAAAAGTTATCCTCATAATCCGTTTGAAGGTCTCTAATGACACGTGACCGCCGTTCGATTAAACTTGACAGCTCTTCCAGCCAATCAGCTCCTTTTGATAACCAATGGCGCGCGCTATTACGTCACAAACGGACTTCACGACTTCACGCAAGATTTTCGAAGAGGGAATCAGTCAAGTTTCTTTGACCGTCAGATTTCTATTTTTATCGCCAACATTATTTGGCTACATTTTACAAGATGGGTTGTGCTTTAGCCGTACTCATGTTCCTGTTCCACGAATCTTAAAAGAAAAAAGGTGAGTCTTATTGCCATACACTGAAATGCTTATCAATAAACCGAGAAAAAAAACGCGCCTCTTTCGCGGTTTAAAAAAAGTTGAGCGACAACTTTAATTTTAATTCGCAAAAGCGTTTTGCTTTTATGAAAATCGAAGCAACAATCACTTAGAATTATCTTGTTCTTTTTCTTCAGGTTTCTAGGAACCGCAAATACCATATGACATGGAATTTTCTCGACACTTTCATTTTGCAATTTTTGCGATTTAAAAAATATTGCGAAATTTAAGTGTCGCGTAAAATAAGTGTCGCAAACTGCTAGGTGACGCAAAAATCGAGTGACCGTCATTGTGTCCGTTACTAAAGAAAGGATGAACTTATTTCTTATAAAACGTTTAAAAAAGGAAGTTCATAATGACTGCTGCCTTCCATGTCTAAGCAACACTTCTTTGGTGCATTCATCAAACTGTCCATTCACCGGTTCTTTAAACTTAACGTTAACTCAACGTTCTATGTTTTTTTTTTTTTTTTTGAAAAAGTGGATGTTAGATACAAGTTAAGCCAACGGTGAGAATAGCCTGAATTTCAGACGTCCCTCTTTGGTCGCCATCTCCCTTCTAGCTGTTTTTAGAGTCGTGTAACTCAACGGTGGATTCCAGTTGCAACGCGGTTAACGAAAGAAAAAAACCCTTCCGCGCGCTTACACTCCACTTCTAAGAAACTAAAAATTCGGTGGCGTATTCAAACACGCTTACCGCGTGCTTATCTGTAACGAACATCATTTCACTCTAGATCTGATTAAGGTGGACAGTAGCCATTGAAAATTTAGCTCTGATGAGTCAACTAGAGTGTAAAGTAGGTTGTTCTGATCCCAAAGATTCAGAAGTAAAGGCCATCCGGCTAAAGGGAAACGATTTTTAGTTTTCATGCAGAGGCGAGAATCTAAACAACGGTTTCGTTATTCGTGCAGATTAATTTTTTAAATTAATCAGTACGAAATAGCGAAACTGTTGTTTAGCCTAAATTAGCCTCTATTTCATTTTTACATTTCAACTTCTAAGAAGTTCACAGTTTCAAATATCTAGTGCAAGTATTGCAAGCTAAGCATATGGTAAGATCCTTTCTAAAAATTGTGAAACAAGTTGGCCCTAGCGAAACTAAAAAAATACGAGGTGAAAATAAAATTACAAATTAAACTACCTTTCGTAATGACCATTATGTGTGTGTTTGTTTTTCTTTGTGAAATAAACGGGTAAGACCATAATCGTTTTCTCGGTATTGGACAAGAACTAGCTTGAAATAGCAAAGCGCGCGAGTGACGTCACAACTCAGGCAAGACTCAGACAAACCGAAATGGCGGACTATTTCTCTCAGAACACGATGATGGTTTTGAGACTCGTGGCGGTTATACTCATTTGCATTCTATTTTTAGACCTCGTGCGCTTCGCTATAGAGGCTAATTTAGGGGAATATAATTTAAAAGAGCTTCTTGTCATTTTCATTTGAAAAGATTCCCCGCATTAGCCATTTAGCCTTCATTGCAAGCTAATTGTAGTTCCAGTCCAATAACGAGAATATGAATACGGTCTGCTCTTAGTGCCCTAGACGATCCATGATGCAAAATTTCTCTATTGTTTGGTACCGCCACGATTAAATAAAGAAATAGAAAATGAACACGAAGAAATAGAAAATTGGATGGATTATAAAACATCTGAAAAGAACTCCAAGTAAATATAATGTAAAGCGTTCTTTTGTTACCACACCGTACTCCGTCGACCCGTCTCCGGCGTTCCAATCCTGATTTCCTTTATCCCGCGAGAGCCCGCATTTTTTCAAGTCTGCGGTGAACATCCGGGAACTCATTACTGATAATCCAAGATGGAGGAAATAGGCATCGCTGTTCAAAGTCAGGTTAGTTTAATTTTCTTTTCTTTAAATTACTCCAACGTTATCAAACTCCAAACTATCAGATTAACAGAAATCAAAGCCTTAAGAATCGTTTGAGTGAAATGGTAGGCCTTTTTGAGTAAAGGTTTCCTTTGGATCAATAACTTTTTTCTCGTTTCTTTCGTGTCAGTGAAAGTAAATTTTTGCTTTGTCACGTTTTCATCTTAGTTTCTATAAAAAGTTCTTGAGAAAGATGTGAAGGAAAAACTTTAAGTATGAATTGTTTTAAGCACGTTCTTGCTAGGCGATTTATTCTTCCAGGTCGCATATCTCTCATAAGTAAACTTTTAGGAATGTCTTGAAACCTTTGAAAAAATGTAGTTTCAGAAATGTGCTCAGATAAGTCTTACGAGAAAATGTTTGGTGTGCTAATTGGTCCGCGGAAATTGTCTTCAAATTGAAGAGTTTGTTGCATACTAAAATCTTACTCTAAAATATCATGAGCTTATTGAATGAAGCCAATGGTGAATTTGTTTTATTTGCTTGTCGTTTTGGTCACATGTTATTATGACCTACAATTTCAGTCAAAACCAGTGTTGGTTAAAATTGTTTGAAGGCTTTCATCTAGTTCATTACTTTTCCAACTGTTTTGCCTGAACTGGCAGAAAAATGATGTTAAATCTTTTAAACCATTTTGAGTTCAAACAGAATATACAAACATATCCCCCAACTTAACTGACCATAAAGTGTTTAGAAAAATATTCCAGTGTTAAGGAAATATTCAACTTTTACCAAGAAATTGTTATCAAGATTTTTCAATTCTTTACTAGAATTTTTACTGTCTTCATGAATTGATACTAAAGTCACTTACGAGGGTGGTAAAGGGTATTTTTGTGACCCTTGATCGGCCCTCTTCATTTCCCGTGAAAATATGAAATGGATATTTTTTCCTTGTGAATCGTGATTTCCACTGTAGTCGTGAACCATGATTTTCCAAAATGTTCTCTTTTATTTTTCATAAGCGTGAAATGCCAATACAGTCGAAGCTCTCTTAACGGACACTCTCGTAAGCGGACTGCTCTACTTACGGCCACCTTGTTTAAAACCCCGTTTTAACTCCCATACAGACTCTGTATTTTTACATTCTCGTAAGCGGACATTCCTGTAAGCGGCCGCGGACACTTGCAGAGATTATGATTTAGACTTTTTCTTTGTTTTAAAGCTCCCGTAGGCGGACACCCCAAAGAAAATCCTACTAACAACCTTTGTATCTTGTTTTCATCAATCAACTTCACATCGCCGTTCGTCACAATGATTTTTTAGTAATTACGGGTCACATTTCAGTGCTTGTTTTGTCGACATCCACGTCGGTCCGGTTATTGTTAGCTGGGCAAGCTCCTGTTAGCGGCCATCTATCCCCTACACCTCTAGTGACCGCTTACGAGAACCTTTTTTCGCATCCTGAGGGTGTCAGCTTACGAGAGCTTCGACTGTATTATATTTTTTGTGAATTGTGAAAGGGTCATTTTATTTTCCGTGAAACGTGATCTATACCCCCCCCCCTTTACTTGACCTTATTTTCATATTTGTAACCTCTTGGTTAGGAAACAAGTCGACCGGCAACTGCTGCAAGCAGTTCGCTTTCAACCGTCGACCCAAGTGTAGATGATCTTTACACAAAATACAAGAAGCTTCAAAAGCAGCTTGAATTTTTAAAAGTACAAGAAGAATACATCAAGGATGAACAGAAGAATCTCAAGAAGGAATTACTCCACGCACAGGAAGAAGTGAAGCGGATTCAGTCTGTTCCTCTGGTTATTGGTCAGTTTTTGGAGGCTGTGGATCAAAACACAGGAATTGTTGGTTCCACAACAGGTAGGGGATTATCTGTTAAAGGGGCAATGTCACGTAATTTTAGGCAATTTCAGCACTGACCAACTGTTCATAGAATTAACTGAAATATCACAATAACGGCTTGAAACTGTAGAAGAACTTAAAAGAAACACAGAAAGGTGAAAAAGGGGCAAAGATGGGCAAAATTCAAGAAGATTAAAATGGATTGCGTTTGGGTAAACTTGAAAAACGTCGGCCCGAGTTTTTTCAAGTTTATCTCAATTTGTTTGAAAGTGTCTTTACAATGCTCGAAAATCATCCTTGTTTGTTATGTGGCCATGATTTGCTATTAAAATACACACTGTAATTTTGCCCTGCCAATTTAAAGTTTAGAGCTCTTAATTAACGAAAACAAATAGAATTACCTAAAATACTGTGATCTAGCCCCTTTAACATACAGGATGCAGTGGGTACTTTCCATTGAGCCAAATATTTCAGAAAGTTTGGTCGAAAGTTAAATGAAAAGGTCTCTTTCAGTTCGGTCTGACTGGAATATTTGGGACCACCTCTGGAGGTGGTCCACTTTGACCCGTCGGGCCGGTCAGACCGAAATTTTTAAAATTTTCCATTTTGACAAACTGTTCAGTTATCTTACTTTTGTTCAGTATCTTCTTATAGCGAGGGGAACTGGGGTAAGGAATGCAAGATTAACTTTGAAAACTGTTCAACCCAGCAATATTTCAAAAACCCAATACGCAATCCATTTCAATCTTCGTCGCTTTTGGCTTTCCGTACCTCCTTTTGTATTTGCTGTGTTTTTGAAATGTTCCTTTATTGTTTTAAGAGGTTATTGTTATATTTCAGCGAAATAGATGGTCATTTCCCACGCTTAAATTTAGCTAAAATCTATAACACAGTCCCTTTAAAAGCCTTCACTTTTCTCCTATCAATTACTGAAAGATCTGCTTTTGTTTTTGCTAGGGTCAAACTACTATATTCGGATTCTCAGCACCATTGACCGAGAGCTGTTAAAACCAAGTGCATCTGTAGCACTTCACAAGCACTCCAATGCATTGGTTGATGTCCTTCCCCCAGAAGCAGACAGCAGTATAGCTATGCTAACTGCAGACGAAAAGCCAAATGTTGCATATGCTGACATTGGCGGAATGGACATTCAAAAACAGGAAATGCGGGAAGCTGTTGAACTTCCCTTGACGCATTTCGAGCTCTACAAGCAAATTGGAATCGATCCTCCTAGGGGAGTCCTCATGTTTGGTCCCCCAGGATGCGGCAAAACCATGTTAGCAAAAGCAGTTGCTCATCACACAACGGCAGCCTTCATTCGTGTTGTGGGATCAGAGTTTGTTCAAAAGTATCTTGGTGAGGGACCCAGGATGGTTCGTGATGTGTTTCGTTTGGCGAAAGAAAATGCTCCAGCTATAATATTCATTGATGAGATTGATGCTATTGCTACTAAGAGATTTGATGCTCAAACTGGAGGTGAGAAAATCTGTCAAGTATTCTGAAACAATGTTTCAGTTGAGATTTCTTCATAGCATACAAATGAAGCAGCCTTATTCTGTCTCCTGTTTTTTAAATGAGAAAATACAAGCTTGAGATAACATGCCCATTTGCTTGCATTGCATGCTTATTTGACACCCCGCAAGATAGAAATCTGCAATTCAATACAATGCCCAGATTTGGGAAGTGTCTGATTAAACAGGAGAAATGATCAATCTACACTACAAGTACCACTGTCATACCAGATCTATGTAATGCTGTTTCATCAGTGTGGAATGTTTTTGCTCAAAATGGCCATCTGGTTCCTAATAATTATCAGCATAACCCAGCGACTGATTATTGGCAAAACATGCAATCTGATTGGTTACACAGGTGTCTGATGATTGATCAATAGGCAGCTCTCAAAGAATGCACTCATTTCTTTGCTGAATTTTTTCTATCAAAAACTTCCATAAATCAGTTCTAGCGATATTCTGTGTTTATTAGATCAGCCACTGGGTTATGCAAAAACAATAACAGAGAGTAAAATTCACAACAGACCCTGCCAGTAAATGTTTAATAACTTGAATCATTACTTCTCTATTTGCTTAATTTCTCTCACCGTTTGCAAGTTATGGGTATCACCAATTTCACCTGTGGTTGGAAATTTTAGACATACATGTAACATTGCTTTCTTTGAGTACAGTAGTTGCATTATATTGACTGTTATTTAACATTATTATATGGCTACAATAGTACGCGCGCTCTGATTGGCTGCTGAGCGGGCATTATTTTCTTGTAATGACCGGGCATTATGAAAATTTTTCTCGGCTCGACGGTTTTTTGAGTTGTGAGTAAAAGCTACTAGCGAGGGGGCAAAAACAACAAAAAATGCCGACAAAATATAACTACCTTTTCAGTAACTGAAAGAAAAATATAAGCATACCGATACTTCTTTAGTATGAGCGACGAAGAGAGCCACAGAGAGCGAGAGCGAGAGCGAGTTTTACCTCCAGTTTTTTTTCCCTTGATTATACTATTTTTTTGAATAGTGCTTAAAGGCCATATAATAAATAACTTATTAACCTCGTCCGTTCGGTCATTACAGGGGAATCTCAGACCTCGACCTTGATGTATTGACCTCGCTCTCGCTCGGTCAATACATCAAGACCTCGGTCTGAGATTCCCCTGTAATGACCTCACTCTCGGTTAATAAGTAGTATATAATATTTTCTTAGCTGACAGAGAAGTACAGAGAATATTGCTTGAGCTGCTGAATCAGATGGATGGCTTTGATCAAAATGTGAATGTTAAGGTAGGCAGATCAAGAAAATCTACTTTATAAGGAACACATGAATTTTGTTTATGTGCCAGCCATGCAGCAAGTTTGATGTCATTTGGAAGGCTGTTCCGTAAAACTTTGTGGTATTATAGTTTAACAATGTAAAAACTGTTTTTAGGCTCACTTTTGTCTGTCACATTCTTTTTTGAACAGGTGATCATGGCCACAAATCGTCACGACACACTTGATCCTGCACTGTTACGTCCAGGTCGATTGGATCGTAAGATTGAGTTCCCCATGCCAGACAGAAGACAAAAACGGCTTATCTTCTCCACCATCACTGCTAAGATGAACCTATCAGAAGAAGTGGATTTAGAGGATTGTATCCTTTTTGCGACTTTTTTTGCTTGTTTACAAGCGAAAATAGGAGAATAGCAGTTATGTGGGGCAAAATTTGGAACATTCTTGTCTACTCTCAAGGGACTTTTTTAATTTCTCAAGGGAATATTTTAATTTCTCAAGGGATTACTTTCCGCTGTGGGTGATCACGCGATCTCGTGGAAAAAACGTGACTTGTCACATTTACAAACGTTATATAACAATGTTAAAAGTGACATGTCAGCTTTCTTATCTCAACGCACGTGTGACTGAAAGGCGATCTATAAAAAGCGTCGCACAAACAATGGATTGCGTAACTAAAACACGAATAAATAGCCACTAGCACTTACATCGTTTAAAAATTACAAACGTCAAGAATAAACCATACCAAAAAACTTGCTCTTTTCAAAGATATTATTGAAGTTAAAACAAATGCAAGAGATGGGGGCTTCTTTTAAGGCTTCTTTTTTAGGCCAAATTTGGTCGCTACAAGCGCCCATTCTATTTCGTCATCAGCCTAGGTCGTTAGGGACGTGACCTCGCGTTGACAGCAATGTTGCATGAATCGGCTTTACAACATGCGATCGTATCTACGCAGTTCGAGTGGAATTCCAGTCAAAGACAGCAAAATTCCTTCGTATTTCATCTTCAAATATAATTCGATAGCATTCACTGTATATATGGCTTTTGTTTAATCCTTCTTGGAAGCCCACGAAGAAGCTGTCTTGATATCCGACCCTCGCATAGACTGTCCACAGCCCTCTATTTTTCGTGTTTTTCGATCGATGAGCGCTCGGTGAGAACGGCGAGAGACCTGCACGCCAGCACAAAACAGAAGAAGCAAGAGGGTGGGGGGCGGGGAGCGAAAAAAACGCCTGACTCGTCCCCAGTCGTCTTCATACAGCACGCGGCAAATATACAGCGGAGGGAGAGATTGCCGCGTGCTATATGAAGACGACTGGGGACGAGTCAGAAAAAACGCAGCTTGAGTGTATCGATTAGTTTACGCAATGTTTTCTCCGACAGTAGTCGGAAATATCCGTATTTTTTTCGAGAGCAATCGTAACGATACGGCCTTGAACACATTGAACAGCGGTCTACCTATAACAATTCAAATATGGCGTCACAAAAACAAAGCGTCGAACGCATATTTTGCTGTTTCATTTGCTAATTTCGCTGCCGTGATCGACTGCCTCGAAAGGTCCTTGCAATTTTAAAGTATAGAATTGTCAGATCTCGGTGAAATTTGCACTGTTTATTTGTGTAATGTTGAGGAATATGTGTATAAATACCCGGCGCGGACGAGCCATTTTTGACAAAATTATATGGCTGCATTTCCTCCGCGAAGATAGGAAATTGTTAAACTAAACTACAAAGCAACCGTAATGATAAGTTCAAAGAACAATGCACAGGATAAACCTTCGACTCATACTTCATGCAAAAAAAGTTGGTATCTCGAAGAGACTTTGATATTTCACTGACATTTATGTATGCATTTTTTAGTTAGGAATTTTTTTATCAGTCTAGAAATTTACCCAAAGAAATCAGATTTTTCTGTTTGGGTTAGAGTTCCTTCCTTCCCAAGAGATGCCTTTGAGAATTGAACTGAAAATTCTATTCTGACGATGAAACCCTACAGAAATCTATGTAGCAATCTTGTATGTCAGGTTTTGGCATCTTACTGCGCAAGCTTACCTTGTTTTCGACTACTGGTCAAGGGAAACAGAGACTCTGGGTACAAGATTTTGTATGTAGTGTCTTCGATTGGTTGTTTTTCCAGTTTGATTCCTAGCCATTGTGTTTGTGTCCTTGGGAAAAATACACTTAACACTCACAGAGAATATTCTTATCTCCCTGGGGGTGTATAAATGGGTACTGTTGTTAGAGCGACGTGATAAAAAGTTAGGGGATAAACTATAAGTTCTTACCTGCAATACATATAATGCAGTGGACTAGAAGCAGTTTAATTACTGCTACAGTAGTTGCTTCACACTATGAAAACTAAACTGGTAACGGAGTGGTTAAAACTAAGAGATACCTTACAGTCAAAACAGCACAAGCGTTCCTATCAAGGGTGAATTAACGAATTCATTCATGGAATTTGATTTCGTTCTTTGCCAGGCTCTTTATTCCGTATTTGAATCCTCAAACAGCAGCTTAATTCAAAACTGGAATGTTGATTGGATTGTTGTCTGGCTTCACGTGACAGGCACGTGGAAATTTGGCCAGAATTTGCATATTTTAGTCAACCATCAAATGTCACACATGGTGTTTTCTCATCATTTTGTTCATTGCATTGTTTTGACTGTAAAGGAAAGTTGAAAATGGGTGCTAAACTAAGGGGAGGTTGTGAAGTGATACCGTAGAATTCCGGTTATAAGCCCCCCCGCTTATAAGCCCCCCCGGTTATAGGCCCATCATCCTGGAAACAAAAAAATACATCCGGTTATAAGCCCCCCCCCCCCCCCCCCCCCGTATATAAGCCCCCCTCTACCAGATGACAGTACTAAATAGAGCTAAATGTTGCTTTATTATGTGTTTTTAACTAAAAAACGTATTTCCATCAACACACCCGTGTTGGTGATATTCCGCTTATAAGCCCTCCCGGATATAAGCCCCTCCACTTATAAGCCCACCCAAAACCCTTTACGAAGTTGTATAAGCCCAGGGCTTATAACCGGAATTCTACGGTAACTTTCTGAGGCAGGACAGGATGTTGAGTTGTTTCAGAAAGTTCCATTTTGTTGAACATTGCATGTAAAAGTAAAATAAAAGTCCTTGACAGGTTTGATATCAGATGTTGCAAGACCTGACAAAATCAGTGGTGCTGACATCAATGCAATTTGTCAAGAGGTAAATTTTTCCTCCCACAACATCTCTCTCCCTCAACCATAGGGTATAAAATACTGGGTACTGGTGAACAGATAGGGCAATGCTGGGGAGGGGAGGGAGGGGTAGTAGCCTGCAATTGGGAAAGTAACAATACTCCTAGTTGCATCACGCTACAAAAGTTAGAGTTGTGCTGGCGCTGGTAAGCCATATGGCTTTTCCAATCATTCAGTTTGCGTTTTTAAAATTTTAATATCAGCTCATCTTATCACCAAGATGTACATTAACAAGGACACAGGTGACAAGAATTGTGAAAAGCAGCAACTGAGAGGATAGACTTGCCAGGTCTTGATATACATCGTGTCAACAAATTCTTTAAAATGAAAAAGAATGAATTAACAGGAGAATTAATATGTTGGCCATGGAGCCAAAAGTTTTATTTTAAATTTTTTTGATCACGTTCTTGTAAATCCTTTGAATCTTGTCTCTGCCATTTTTTTTAAATTTGTTCACATGACTTACAAAACGACAGTACTAAAAAGGGTTACATACATACGGTACCTTACATTACGTCTATGATACTGTTTATTACAGTACATTACAAAACATCTTCCATGATGAGTTGTGATCTCTGTGTTTGTATAACAAGATTTGTTTGCGTTCTTCAGGCTGGTATGCAGGCAGTAAGAGAGAACCGTTATGTGATCCTGGCAAAAGATTTTGAGAAGGGTTACAAGAACAATGTCAAGAAGGATGAACAAGAGCACGAGTTTTATAAGTAATATAGACAATGTACCAAGTATCAATATTTCTGTGAATAAATGCTGGTTACTACTGTATCACAAGTTATTACTTCGATGGTCTGTCTGTATATACCTGATTGAAGAATCGTTGACCCATAAAAAACATAAACCATGAACGATGCGACCCAAATGTTTACTGAGAAATCGGAAAAATAATTGTTGTCTTTGACAGAATAAGCATGATAATAAGACAGATTGCATAAATAATACTCGTTAGGCCCTCAAAGAAAGAAAATGTCTTGATTATCAATAAAAATAATATTACCAAGCTTTCCAAGGATGTCTACCCAGAATACCACAGGGTCATATCGTTCACGGTCTATGCTTTCACAGGATCAACGTTTCTTCAATTAGGTTTATACAGTGTATTAAAAATATGAAATGTCATTTCTCAATTTTTCTTTACTGGCTTTGGGAGGTGTCTGGAGATAGAAAAATAGGTTTTCCAGCACTCATCTGGAGTTATGTAATTGGATTCCACTTGAAAACCCCATTCTGTAAAAAAAAAAAAAAAAAAAAAAAAAAAAAAAACGCTATCTATTACATAAATCATTATAATTTCAGTGGAAAGCGTTTTGTTATGTCAACACTTATCCATAGGATAGTGATTTATCCCGTTGATAGCATTATGGTAACAGAAAATTCCATCCACATTCTCCCCTCCCACACACTTATGGCGCTTGGTTTTTGATTCTCTCAAGTCAAACCTCAATAGAACTTTTTCGATTGGGCGGGTTGTTTTCCCATTACAGACCACATAATGTTCTCTAGAGAATTTTTCTTTAATCCACATAAAGTATTCATTCATATACACACGACTATTTGAAAATTTGAAAGCAAGAATTCTCAAGAGTATCATACATGGTCTGCAATGGGGCAAGAAAAAGCCCAAGCGTCGTTGCGTATATAAACCAACCTAGGGGGGAGGCTTGGCAGTGTTGAACAAAACACATAAGGCGAAAATCCACATAGCCTGCGTTGCAGACAAATTAAACCCTCGATTTTAGTTCATCTACAATGCAGGCTAAAAACCACAGGGTACTAGAAAAGTAAGAAAGGAGATTTTGGGAGAAGAAAAAATATCGAGTTTTTGCTAGCCCCAGTCCTCTTTATCAGTCACTGCATTTTTACTCACCACAACCATGTCATGACATCAAAACACAGTTCCTGTTGCCTGTCACACAACTTTCCTGAAAGGCATTGCGCGACAGGCATAAAGGCCAGCCTTGTTGCCCCTTGAAAAGTTAATGCTTACTCCAAGAAATTCAATTTAAGTGTTGAGGATTTTCTATAGCCTGCAGAAAAATATCTTCAAAGCTGTCGTATTCATGATAGAATTACGTTGCTACCTCCTGCCACAGGTTAGGCAAATGCCTTTTCTGCCTCACAGGTTGCCTACGCTCTCGCTGTAATTGCTTGGGGTTTGGGAACTAAACAAAGAACGCCTGGTAAGTTTTGGGTTACATTACCAAAATTCACGCATTCCGAACAAAGTGACTTGTTCCTTGGCAATGTTATGCTTTGTGAATTAACATATGGTCTATTCAAGAAACTATATCTAACGGTAAGTCCATATTTTTCGTTTTGATCTATTTTGTGACAGTATTTACTCCCTTATATTCGCTGTATTTGCACCATGTTTGATAACCGATGGTGATCAATATGATACGGTTGTAAGTTGACACAAAGTTCTTTCACTAAAACAAGGGATATGATCACTAATATTCATAACGCAATTATTTACCCTTTACTGATCATTAATTGAACTAAAACATCAGGGGATCTTATCAGTTTAAAAGGGTAAAATAAGTATGAAAATCTCAAGTATTGCTCAAGACATGTGCTTTCCCTATTTTTTAGTATATTTGTATTTTTTTAGGGGAGTTTTCTCAATAAGGTTCAGCTCTTAACTTCCATTCGAATCCATTAAAGTTGTTTGAATTTGAATGAAGGTGTATGCATGTCGATATTTAGAATATGAAAAAAAAAAACTTATCGGTTGGTTGCTTGCAAAGAAAAACTGAAAAACACTGTGCTTGCATGCTTGCGCTCGCAAAGACCATTCAATACCCTCAAGATCCTGTCCCTTTCTCATCAAGCAGCTGGTGTTTTGACCTTCTAAAACAATGACGCACACCCTAGTTATTTATTTGACATAATATCTAGGATGGAAAATCTAGCTCGCCAGCAGCAAATTCAAAGAGCCACTATGGTTTATCTGCACGGGTTGGCTCCAGACTCTATCATTTCTCTACATAACATTTGAAAAACGTGAAACCGCATACAACCTAAGGGACTCTGAGAACAAACTCGATGTTCCATTATTGTGCACTAACTACCGGTATTACAAAAATAGTTTTAAATACCTATAGAGGCGCAGTCTTATGGAACATTCTTCCTTCCAACGTAAGACAAGCAGAGTCCCTTGGGCCCCAGGGGGGTACTCCAGCTTGTAAATGATGGGGATGGTCGAAGGATTTTTTTGTTTGGGTTGGAAAATTTGGCAATTTTTTTTTTTTTTAGGTGACTTGATTTAAATACGGGATTTTTTTGGTGGGATAATATGGTGTAGGAATTGCAACAAGAACAACCCAAAAAGCACCATGAAGCAGAATTGTCTGAACTACCTAGTTATGCATTGTCACAAATCAATTACAGACACACCGGACACTGTTAAAGTCATTTTAGGAAATTTGAGTAGGGTGATCCTAGGGGGTTAATATGTGCTTGGCGTTGCAGTTCAATAGGCCTCCCACCTTTCAAAATGCTTGGCCGTCTCTGTTGCCTGATCACTCAAGCCACAAGTGCACTGTGACTGTGGAGGCCCTGCCAGGGTAAATTCCACAAGCAACATGGCCCAAAAAGTAGTGACAGCACATGAAATGAAATTGCGACAAACAATAACCTTTCTCGCCAAATTCCGACAAGTGACAGAAAGGCCTAGAATGGCCGATGGCCATGCTCATGATCACAAGGGATAGAAGAATCTGACCTGAGCATCCCTTATGCAAACACGGGCGGATCCAGGATTTTTCAAAGGGGGGTGGCTGTTCATAAACTTTTTTGTAGTATCTTGGTTAAGCCCCAGTTTTTTTATGGGGGGTATCAGGGTTTTAGACAAGTTTTTTTAAGTGGGAGTCCCAATTATTTTGTGCGAAAGGTCCATAGTTCATGGGGCCGCATGCTCCATGCCCCTAGGGAGGTCGGGGGGTATGCCCCCCCAGAAAATTTTGAAAAAGTTGAAGCCTCTTAGACGTGATTCCGTGATTCTGAGCAGCTTTAAATGTCTTTCAATTAAGCTACTAAGCCGCTGTTTTCCCTTGTTAATTGACAAAACTACTCTTACCTCAACTTACCCTGTCAGTTTAACATTGAATTATATTTGGGACAGAAACTCTAGTTCTTACGAACAGTGATTGAAATTTGAAGTTGAACTTACGAACTTACACGAAAGAACACATATGGGTTGTTTTGTTCACCTACAAGCGTGGAAATTTTTAGCCCCTGGCAAAGTGGCCTGGCTAAGGGGTCGAATGTTAGCAATAATTCGACTATTCTCCATAGACTAAAAATGTTATGTAAGCTTACTTGCTTCACAAAATAAATGCGAAATTACACTGGCTGCTTGCTTAACGTATGTACTTGCAATTGCTGCAAGAGCAAATATCAACCAGCCCATCGAAAAATTACAATACTTAAAGTATTGCCATGATTGTACTTTTACTTACATACTGAAATACCACTGGTACTACAAGCCTAAAGTAATATTACGGCCCACAAGGTAATTGCGAAGTGGGAATGACCTATATATACTATTGTCATTGCCCTTATTCAGTTTTCTTTTTTTAAGTGGAACTATTTTTCTTGTGGTTCAAGGGGGGTGGCTAGCCACCCAATCCACCCCCGCTGGATCCGCCCCTGGCAAAGCTTGTTCATTGGCCGTAGATGAATCAACATTTTCTTGCTGACATCATCAGTGAGGTTTAGGTTGTTACACTGGGCACTGTTACCGGCTTTGTTTTCATTTTGTTGATAAGCGCATTCACGTGATAACATGTCGCTTCCACTTCCTTGTCCGATCTAGTTATCTCTCAACTCCTTCTCTCCGCATGTTATATAACGCAATGATACTTCCATACCTTAATTACTGTAATTTAGTCTGGGGTTCAACTTATAAAACTAATCTTCAAAGAATTGTAATTTTGCAAAAACGTGTGATTAGGATGGTGAACAAGTCCTACTATAAAGCCCACACCGAACCTATTTTCAAGAAGCTTAACTTGCTTAAATTTCAAGATATTCATTTAATGCTCTTGGGTCAGTTTATGTTCTCGTTTAAAAATGCTATTCTCCCTCAAAAATTTGAGAATATATTCACAATCAACAATCAAATCCATCGTTATAATACAAGGCATGCAAACTCCTTTCGTCTACCATTATGTAGAACAAATATCCGACAATTCTCCGTATTCCACCTTCCACCTGAAATTTCGGGCTCTTTATCACTGGCATCTTTTAAAAGAAAACTTAAAGCATATATTATCGATAACTATTAACTCCGTCTTCTATTAAGTCTTGTCATTACTTCAGTACCTGAACCAGTTATCTGTTTTTCTTGTGAGGAAACCTAAGCTTACAAGCCCCATGGTTTTTTATTAGGTTCCCTCGCCATTTTGTTTCTAATCTTATATTATATTGTAGTGTTGTATATTAATTATTATCTTGTATATTGATTTTGTATTATCTATTTTTTCATAATTATATTTTTTGTTTGTGTGGCAAAATAAATAAATAAAAAATAAAAAAATAATAAAAATAATAAATAAATCACATTCATTAAAGATGATTTCCAGTCCGTACTGCACAGACTCGGGGTTTGTTTACGTTTTTGTTTTGAATTCGTTGAAACGTTACACTTCGGTGACAGCATACATGACGTTTTTTAGTCCGCCATTACAGTTCGTTTCGTTCAAGAAGTTCCGATGAGCTAAAACGTCGGTTTGAAATAGCGTCAAGGTTCTTCTACTCGTTATTATTTGTTCTGCAAGGATATCTGGCGTTAATAATGAAGAAACAGGTAAGTTTGTCACGTAATTTTTAGTTTTGCTTTGTTTGTGAGGCTCACATAAACATTGCAGCCGAGATTGCGCAGTACGGACTGTAATTCATCTTTAAGCCCTGTTGTGAAGGGTTAGTATTCTGATGGGTGACCAGCTGGAAATACCCCGTGTTGTAGACTATGGCCTGCCCCGTGTTAATAATTTGGCTTATTCACGGTCAGTGCCAAATCCAACTTGAAAATCCCACTAAAAATCCAATAGAAAATCGAACTTGAAATTCCAACTCGAAATCCTAACTCAGTAAAATAGGCAACCTCTTTATACCCACCATTCTCCATGTTTGAAAAAACTGCAGAGCATCTGTGACTGGGTTGGGTTAGGGACAGACCATTATTTTTTGAGTGGGGTGGGGTTGGGCAACTTTTCGAGGCAAGATTTTTTCCACTTTCAGGTTGTGAGAGATTTGTTTTGAAGAATTTTTTAATGTTTTTTTTCCCATGCTCCCTTTGCACAATTTTTCTTTTCAGCCGTTTTTTTTCTGCGCAAGAATTTAAAATCATCGCCTTCGGTCTGTCCCTTACTGGTCAACGAAAAATTAGAGCACTTTTTATTCAAATATTTTTCAATATTCCGCGGTGTTCCGGGATGTTCCGATGTTCCTGTGCTCCGGTGTTCCGGTGTTCCAGTGTTCCAGTATTCTATCTTTTAGTACATGCCGCGAGGGACTGGATCGACTTGTTCAATGCGTTTATTTCACCTCATTTTTCACCCAGATATTTTTGCAGAGTGGAAGCCACTGAATTTTCACTATGTCAGAGTTGGAAGAAATGGTTCGTGTTTTGCTACATGGTTTTCCTTTTTATAGAGATTATGTAAAATCAGAAAGAATGAGGTATGAATTGGCTGCAAAGTATTACACGACCGATGAACTGAGGCACGTCCTAACAGGTAGCTTCCGGGAAGAATATCCGGACATAATGTTCAGCGATTTGGACACGATGATGCTTCTAAATCCTCTAACGGAGATCCTGACTCTGGAAACACAGAATAAAGTTATTCAACCCGTTGATGAGGCGCCAGCCCACGTTCAGCTTATAATTCCTGAAGGTTATAGGGATTACTTCAAAGAGAAGTACCATACGATTTCAAACTTCCTTGGTCTCTTAGAAGTGGAGGAAGATTGCTGCTTTGTGTCGGCCGAGGAAGCAAGAAAACTCAACGAGAGGGATTTTCATCCTGATTTTATGGCCGACCAAAAACCAAGTGCGCCATGGACCACTCCGCCGACGGGTGTCGACGAAACTAAAATCTCGGTTGCCTACACCTTTTATTCGGATTCAAAGGAGAACGCGATCGAGGCAGACCGAGTACCAGCAATTGAGTGCACAGGATGGCCGACTGATGCTTACGAATGGAAGGTTAGACAGCCACGAAACTGGCCCAGTGCCGATGTGGTGAAAAAGATTTCCTCCAGTGGCTTCATGCTGGTACCAAAACCTTCTGATCTTTCGGGAGACATAAGAAGGGAGTGGCGATTTTCGTTTTCAAACCCGGAAGCGGAACTCCTCGAGTGTTTAAATGAAGACCAAGCCAAAGTGTACTATTTGTTACGTTCTTTGTATGCAAGGTACTTAAAAGAAAAACTTGGAGGAGTGTTAACCTCCTATCACTTAAAAACGGTGATGTTTTGGATGCTTGAAGAAGAGAAACCCAGCGTTTGGTCTGAAGAGAGCACCCTGGATCTATTCTTCAGGGTTCTCAATAAGCTCTTAAGACTTCTGAAGGATGGGTTTTGTCCTCATTACTTCATTCGTGATCACAATTTATTTTACAAAGCATCGAAGACGGCACTTGAAGGTGCTGCCAATGAAATTACCTTTGTTTTACGTGATCCTTTGGTTGTGTTTGAAAAACTTGTGAATCCTGCTTTTCTGGGTTTAATACCTCGCCTTAGTGTTTTAGATTTGGAGGTGAAAAGAAAAATGAGCGAGAAAATTTTAAGGTTGCCGACATCCGCAGCCTTCAATTCTTTCAACAACCCAGAAGCACAAAGAGATTTAGAGCTAAGGTGCTTGTCTGAAGTCTTGGAGGGAACTGCCACCGCTCTCAAAGCATTCCCCAATGGAGTTGCCCTGATCGAGGTCTATATTACGGCCCTTCTCCAAGGGCATCAGTTTGCTTTCACCATGGGGAAAAGCGAAGCTGAACTTGCCAAGATTAAGATGAGTTCAGTGCAAGAAGATTTCATGGAGATGGACACGGAAAATGTGAATCAGTCTTTGTTGGTGTGGATGAAACTGGGGAAGATTGCCGTTGACTCCGTTGTAGAAGACACCCATAACAAGTTGTATTCTTTCTATTGCAAGGTCTCTGCATTTTGTAGACGCGAGAACAATCCTCTTAGTGATGAAGAAAAGCAAACAATGGCCATTTTCCGAGCAGTTTGTGGGACAGCAGGGGAATGTTTAGCTATGGCCAATTTCAAAGCAAAGGATATTTCATATCAACGGCTGTATCAGCGGCTGTGTGATGTCCTGGGACCTGCTAAAAATAGTGCCCAAACTCCATGCGACATCACTGTTAGTCTGTTTATATTTGGCAGTGCAACTTGCAAGATGGCAAAGAGTTTTTTAGATAAGCAATAGCATTGTGTTGTTCAAGAAAATATCCATACCCTTCCCACAGAAGGTTTTTGGCTTAAATCCCCCCACCCCTCTGGTTAAGCTTTGGCCTTTGAGACTTCCACCCTTTCCAAAGCTGTGCTCTTAAAATAATTACAGGGTTCCCAAAGGCTCTTATGTAAGAAATCTTGGGTGCCAGCTCCCAGAAGCTTTCTTGTTAGCAAAGTTTTACAAGTTGCCTAGAGACAACAGTAAGTCGCCTGTGGCACACAGTCTCTGGTAGAGCACAGCTCTGCCGCCAGAATTTCCAGTGACCGTCTTCCTTGGGGTGAGTACGGATATTTGCTGGAACTGCACATTGTGCATGATGTTCAGCCCATATTCAGCCAGGCTACCATTTTGTCCGGGGGGGTACTCCCATATATGGGCTATGTAGGTATGTGCCGCCCGATAGGGTATGGTTTTTGAGGTTCTCAGTCCTTAAATAGGGTATCTTTTTTGCTCCTTTTGGCAATGTGTTCCCGGTGTGATCCTTAGATAGGGTACCTAAATTCTATCTGCTGACATAAACGCCCAGCTCAACGTAAAAAGGCATCCGTTCAAGTGTTAGTAAAGCGATTTTGATTTTATAAAGATTTGTGTTTTGCTGTGCGCGGTTAGCCGGTATTTGCGTCACCACGGAACGTTTCTTCTTCCCTTGAATAGGGTGTCATTTTTCAGTTTTAGGCCTTAAAAAGGGTATCAATTTTCGCTTTCTTTATCCTTAAATAGGGTCAGGGTTTAAGAACCTGAGCGGCACACCCCTATCCGAAATTTATGGGAGTACCCCCCCCGGGCCATTTTGCCAAAGGAAACAGATTGTAATGTTGCACAACATGAACTTAGAACGTAGTTACATTGGTAATGATAGCACAATCTTTACTCTTGTCTGCAGTCTGCAATGACCCCTGCAATGGTGTTTTGTCAAGACAATATCCCTTAACTGATAATTTTATTAATTCTTATTACCTGTGTACTTGACAGTGTATAACCAAGTTGTAAAGAGAATTTAAATACTGATCACTCCTGTGAGTGACCTTGAATAAGATGCCTGTCTTGGTGCTTTTCAAAAAATATGCCATTCTAATTTTAACAGCATGGCATAAATGTTTTGATCTATCAGCGAGCGAGAAACCTTGCCAAAGTTTATTTGCATAAATTATTCCTGATAATCCTCGATAAATTACAGCCAATCAAAGTTAAATTTTTTTTCTAACAAACCCAACTTTCTGGAGAAGTAATGGGATACTAAAACATGATTAAAAACAGTATTTTGCAGACGTGTCTTTCCCACTTGAGAAAATAGGAGATACCCGCTTGCAGGCTATGGCTTCTCAACTCCAGTTTACTCTTACAAGTTGTTCTTTGCTTTGTTAGGGTCGTCTAAAACTAAGTGTGATGTGAAGTTGTGGCTCAAAAATGTTAGGACCATCAAAATTAAAATTGGTAGAAAATGTTACAGGAAATGTCTCTTGGGAAAGAAGGAATCGCAGACGAAAAAAATGAAACTGGGAATGGGATCTGGAAAAACAATAGACTGGGACATGGGGTTTAGGCAAGGAGATGGGATTCCTCTCCCCCCCCCCCCACCGCTTTTTGGGCCCTCTTTAAATGGGTGCTATTGAGTAGTTCTTGCGTCTGGTATTCTCACGTTTTCAAAAATGCTATTGCTACAAATTGTATACTCAAATATAAATTATTAAAAGCTATTGAGCAGCAGTCGTGTTTTATGTAACCTCAGTTTTTTTCTTACAAAGTGAAATTTTAGATTTTCAAGTCAATCCTGACCACTTTTTAGGTGAAAGGGTTTACATTTATCTCATTTACTTTTTTTTCCCCTACAATGGACGAGTTCACCTTATGCCAATCCGTAATGCCGTAAATAACTCATTGTCGCATTAAATCTCGTTTCCAGTTCTTTGCGGTATTTTTCCATCGTGTGGTCCTCGCGAGAGTCGCCACAGTCCGACTCACTATTATTGCATTCACCATAGTGAAACACGTGACCGAAACTCGGCTCCACGTGACGAGTGGTGTAATAAGTTCTGGCCGGATTTGAAATTGTATTTAAATCTAAAGAAAAAACTTTTTTGGGAGAAGCAATACATCTGGACAACTGATCAACCGGCGCTTTAGTCCTGGAAGTAAATCTTTGAGTGTGGAGTTGAGTGTATAAGTTCTTAGCCACAGATTTTGACGTGTCAAAAGAAAAACTTTGAAAACAGTAGCCTGCAGCGTCTTCATCTTTCACAGTTTCAAGGATTAGAAGAGTTCTTTTTTCTTGAAGTGGGACGATAAACTCGTCCAGTTCATTAAATGCAACGTAAGCAAAATTGCCCATATTTCTGTACAGACAGTCGTTAAGAGCCGCTGTTTTCCCGTTGTCTTGGATATTTGAAGAAATATAATGCGGTAAATTCCATGGGTAAACAGACAATAAGCCCTTTTCTCGGTAATATCTAAGAATTTCTTGAGTCTTATCGGAGGTTATTGAGATGTAAAACGTAAAGTGCGATATGCCTAGAATCTGAGACAATTCTATAAATTCAACAAGTCGTGTGACAGATATTTCACCAGTTATTGGTGGAACGCAAAGTCCATAAGTTTCCATATCTACCCTGTGGTCTAGAACATGTAACGGAATTTCTTTGGTGTTTTTGTCATTCTGGCGGTATGCCTCGGGCTCTACAGAAATATTAACCGAGCATAAGGTATAACTGTCGATTTCTTCAGGCAAATCGCAAGATGATAGAAACCCTTGAAAGGGATAACCTTGGTTCGTTCCAAGTTCTTCAATTTCCACCGCAACGCTGGTGAAGTATTCTTGTGTTCTCAAGTCCATGAAATGGCAATACATTTGAGTTGGTTCGCCGTAGGAAGGTAAAATTGAAATCATACGTATGAAACTCTGTTCTTTAAATCTGTAATCCAGAAACGCTGAATAAATAACACTTTCTTCGAGAAGCTCGTGAAATTGCAACTTTTCTGCTTCGCGGTTGCTCGCACAGCTTTCATAGCGTGATATTTGAGGAGGGAAGAAATTGTCAGGCGCTGGGTCTTCTTTTATAGCGTCGCTTGCTTTTGGCAAACTGGTCGTGTATTCTTTTTGAGGAGCAGTTTGTTTCGTTGTCATTTCATGACGTGATTCTTTGACATGCATGTGTGAATCCAGCTTGTTCTTGTCCTTTGCCTTGGAACTCGACTCGGGTAACAAGAAAAGAGGTGAATAAATCACCATCGCAACTCCTACAAACATACACGCTTTCTTTAAGAGTCGTTTGGCCTTTCTTCGTGTCATATTTTCGTCAAGAAGACAGTGGATTTAACGCAGGCAAGATGAAGGTGCGATAAACAATACACAGCGATTGCGACCGCCCAGTTTTCGTCGAGAAAACGCTCACAGAAACTTGATTATAAGCGAAAATATCTTTCAGCAACTGATATGAACAGCCCCGAACTTCTATCAATAGTCTTTATTTGGGGTAGAATCATTTTACGCCCTGTATTAATCAATTAAAAGACCAAAAGGTTAAGTGTTTTCAGCCAGATGTGTTGTTGCTGCAGTTGCTGTAATGTTTTTTTTTTTGTGGGCTTATGGTTTTTTTAGTGATTTTTCACTTCCTCAAGACTCGTTTTATCATGTTTACCTGTTCGCAAAACTGTCCTCGTTTTTTTCCTCGGCACAAATTCGTGTATTTTAATTTAAAACGGCGCAAATCGGAAAAAATGGTTTGATCTGTTTTTAAGAAAGGTAAAGAAAGGTCATTGACCACAAGATATACACACCGTAATCGATATCTTTTCGGCATGCCGGGCATAGGCCGGCATAGTGTCTGCTATTTCATCAATGCCACATAATTATTTGATAAACCTGTTAACACCCGCATGCAACGAAGTAGATACAACCTTTTACAGATAACTGAAAAGTGAAGATATCACGGTAAAGAGGAATATAAATTGCACTCAAGGTTGACCTTCGACACAAAAGTGACTTTGAAGTCGGATGCCTGGAAAATCTTCACTTCTTCTATGAACAAAATCAACTTCGTATAATTAACATGGCAGTGTTGTGTCGATAATCGTTCATAATATGGCGTGCATAAAATATTTGTAGATGCCTTTTCAATCTGGTAATAATTATAGAGGCATGGCAAACGCTCAGTTTTAGCTAGAAGTTTTAGCCCAAAAGTAATAAGAGAGCTTTTGTGTTTTATTTTACTCAATTTCCTCATAAAAAGCACTGCTTGCTATTCTTGAATGGCGCTAACGACGATAGGGGAAGGTATATTGCTGTAATTTCTCATTTCAGGCAGTTTTTTCTTTTCTCATTTCAGATTTGATTGACTGTTAATGATGACCTTGAAAGGAACTGCGATTACTCTTAGCCTAATCTTTATTTTTATGCATGGTAAGTGTGTAATGAGTGTTTTTTTTTGCAACATATTCATAATGACTTTGCTGGTTTTCCTTTTTGTAAACTCTGCAATTGGTTCTCGGAGTTAACACGCATTTTTTCAACCAATCCGAAGCAAACCAAAACCAATCGTGACTTGGCTTGCGCGCGTTTTCCCGCGCTTTTCACCGGTACGGGTTGCATGTTTTCCCGCTCTTGGCACCGGCGCATGTTTTCCCGCCCTTGACACCAGTTACATGTTTTCCCGCGCTTTGCACCGGCTGCATGTTTCTGCCTTAAGTTCTGATTGGTTTTGTGTGATTATTTTGGATTTAATTCACGGCAGTCATAATGAAACCTATTTGAGAATTGCTCTTGGCCCTTTTTTAAAATGAGGTTTTTCCAGTTGGAATGTGCTTAAGGTCCCCATCCCAATAGGCAACCTCTTTAAACTCACCATTCTCCATGTTTGGAAAAACTGCAGAACATCTTTGACTAGGTTGGGTTAGGGACGGACCATTATTTTTTGAGTGGGGTGGGGTTGGGCAACTTTTCTAGGCAAGATTTTTTTCCACTTTTAGGTTGTGCAAGATTTGTTTTGAAGAATTTTTTTATGTTTTTTCCCCATGCTCCCTTTGCACAATTTTTCTTTTCAGCCGTTTATTTCTGCGCAAGAATTTAAAATCATCGCCTTCGGTCTGTCCCTTACTGGTCAACGAAAAATTAGAGCACTTTTTATTCAAATATTTTTCAATATTCCGCGGTGTTCCGGGATGTTCCGATGTTCCAGCATGTTCCTGTGCTCCGGTGTTCCGGTGTTCCAGTGTTCCAGTGTTCCAGTGTTCCCTCTTTTAGTACATGCCGCGAGGGACTGGATCGACTTGTTCAATGCGTTTATTTCACCTCATTTTTCACCCAGATATTTTTGCAGAGTGGAAGCCACTGAATTTTCACTATGTCAGAGTTGGAAGAAATGGTTCGTGTTTTGCTACATGGTTTTCCTTTTTATAGAGATTATGTAAAATCAGAAAGAATGAGGTATGAATTGGCTGCAAAGTATTACACGACCGATGAACTGAGGCACGTCCTAACAGGTAGCTTCCGGGAAGAATATCCTGACATAATGTTCAGTGATTTGGACACGATAATGCTTCTTAATCCTCCAGCGGAGATCCTGACTCTGGAAACACAGAATAAAGTTATTCAGCCCGTTGATAAGGCACCAGCCCACGTTCAGCTTATAATTCCTGAGGGTTATAGGGAGTACTTCAAAGAGAAGTACCATACGATTTCAAACTTCTTTGGTCTCTTAGAAGTGGAGGACGATTGCTGCTTTGTGTCGGCCGAGGAAGCAAGAAAACTGAACGAGAGGGATTTTCATCCTGAGTTTATGGCCGACCAAAAACCAAGTGCGCCATGGACCACTCCGCCGACGGGTGTCGACGAGAGTAAAATCTCGGTTGCCTACACCTTTTATTCGGATTCAAAGGAGAACACGATGCTGCAGGCAGACCGCGTACCAGCGATCGAGTGCGAAGGATGGCCGACTGATGCGAACGAATGGAAAATCAGACAGCCACGAAACTGGCCCAGTGACGATGTGGTGAAAAAGATTTCCTCTGGTGGCTTCATGATAGTACCAAAACCTTCTGATCTTTCATCAGGAGACACAAGAAAGGAGTGGCGATTTTCGTTTTCTAACCCGGAAGCGGAACTCCTCCAGTGTTTAAATGAGCACCAAGCCAAAGTGTACTACTTGCTACGTTCTTTGTATGCAAGGTACTTAAAAGAAAAGCTTGGAGGAGTGTTAACCTCCTATCACTTCAAAACAGTGATGTTTTGGACGCTTGAAGAAGAGGAACACAGCGTTTGGTCTGAAGAGAGCACCCTGGATCTATTCTTCAGGGTTCTCAATAAGCTCTTAAGACTTCTGAAGGATGGGTTTTGTCCGCATTACTTCATTCGTTATCACAATTTATTTTACAAAACATCGAAGACGGCACTTGAAGGTGCTGCCAATGAAATTACCTTTGTTTTACGTGATCCTTTGGTTGTGTTTGAAAAACTTGTGAATCCTGCTTTTCTGGGTTTAATACCTCGCCTTAGTGTTTTAGATTTGGAGGTGAAAAGAAAAATGAGCGAGAAAATTTTAAGGTTGCCGACATCCGCAGCCTTTAATTCTTTCAACAACCCAGAAGCACAAAGAGATTTAGAGCTAAGGTGCTTGTCTGAAGTCTTGGAGGGAACTGCCACCACTCTCGAAGCATTCCCCAATGGAGTTGCCCTGATCGAGGTCTATATTACGGCCCTTCTCCAAGGGCATCAGTTTGCTTTCACCATGGGGAAAAGCGAAGCTGAACTTGCCAAGATTAAGATGAGTTCAATGCAAGAAGATTTCATGGAGATGGACACGGAAAATGTGAATCAGTCTTTGTTGGTGTGGATGAAACTGGGGAAGATTGCCGTTGACTCTGTTGTAGAAGACACCCATAACAAGTTGTATTCTTTCTATTGCAAGGTCTTTGCATTTTGTAGACGCAAGAACAATCCTCTTAGTAATGAAGAAAAGCAAACAATGGCCATTTTCCGAGCAGTTTGTGGGACAGCAGGGGAATGTTTAGCTATGGCCAATTTCAAAGCAAAGGATATTTCATATCAACAGCTGTATCAGCGTCTGTGTGACGTCCTGCGACCTGCTGAAAATACTGCCCAAACTCCATGCGACATCACTGTTACTCTGTTTATATTTGGCAGTGCAACTTGCAAGATGGCAAAGAGTTTTTTAGATAAGCAATAGCATTGTGTTGTTCAAGAAAATATCCATACCCTTCCCACAGAAGGTTTTTGGCTTAAATCCCCCCACCCCTCTGGTTAAGCTTTGGCCTTTGAGACTTCCACCCTTTCCAAAGCTGTGCTCTTAAAATAATTACAGGGTTCCAAAAGGCTCTTATGTAAGAAATCTTGGGTGCCAACTCCCAGAAGCTTTCTTGTTAGCAAAGTTTTACAAGTTGCCTAGAGACAACAGTAAGTCGCCTGTGGCACACAGTCTCTGGTAGAGCACAGCTCTGCCGCCAGAATTTCCAGTGACCGTCTTCCTTGGGGTGAGTATGGATATTTGCTGGAACTGCACATTGTGCATGATGTTCAGCCCATATTCAGCCAGGCTACCATTTTGTCCGGGGGGGGGGGGGGGGGGGTTACTCCCATATATGGGCTATATAGGTATGTGCCGCCCGATAGGGTATGGTTTTTGAGGTTCTCGGTCCTTAAATAGGGTATCTTTTTTGCTCCTTTTGGCAATGTGTTCCCGGTGTGATCCTTAGATAGGGTACCTAAATTCTATCTGCTGACATAAACGCCCAGCTCAACGTAAAAAGGCATCCGTTCAAGTGTTAGTAAAGCGATTTTGATTTTATAAAGATTTGTGTTTTGCTGTGCGCGGTTAGCCGTTATTTGCGTCGTCACAGAACGTTTCTTCTTCCCTTGAATAGGGTGTCATTTTTCAGTTTTAGGCCTTAAAAAGGGTATCAATTTTTGCTTTCTTTATCCTTAAATAGGGTCAGGGTTTAAGAACCTGAGCGGCACACCCCTATCCGAAATTTATGGGAGTACCCCCCCGGGCCATTTTGCCAAAGGAAACAGATTGTAATTTTGCACAACATGAACTTAGAACGTAGTTACATTGGTAATGATAGCACAATCTTTACTCTTGTCTGCAGTCTGCAATGGTGTTTTGTCAAGACAATATCCCTTAACTGATAATTTTATTAATTCTTATTACCTGTGTACTTGACAGTGTATAACCAAGTTGTAAAGAGAATTTAAATACTGATCACTCCTGTGAGTGACCTTGAACAAGATGCATGTCTTGGTGTTTTTCAAAAAATATGCCATTCTAATTTTAACAGCATGGCATAAATGTTTTGATCTATCAGCGAGAAACCTTGCTAAAGTTTATTTGCATAAATCATTCCTGATGATCCTCGATAAATTACAGCCAACCAAAGTTATTTTTTTTCTAACAAACCCAACTTTCTGGAGAAGTACGGGAATACTGAAACATGATTAAAAACAGTATTTCGCAAACGTCTCTTTTCCAGTTGAGGAAATAGGAGATACCTGCTTGCAGGTTATGACTTCTCAACAAGTAACTCTTACAAATTGCTCTCTGCCTTGTCAGGGTCAACTAAAACAGTGTAATGTAAAGTTGTGGATGAAAAATGTTAGGACCATTAAAATTAATTTAAATTATTAATAGTCTACCAGGAGACCTGTGGATGGGGAGAGGTGGGGTTGCAAAATTGGTAGCCAATGTTACAGAAAATGTCTCTTGGGAAAGAAGAAATGGGACTGGGAATCGCAGACAAAAGAAAATGGAACTAACTGGGAATGGGATCTGGACAAACAATAGACTGGGAAACGGGGTTTAGGCTAAGAGATGAAATTCCTCCCCCCCCCCACCCGCTTTTAGGGCCCTATTCAAATGGGTGCTATTGAGTAGTTCTTGCGTCTTGTATTCTCACGTTTTCAAGATTGCTATTGCTACAAATTGTATACTCAAATTATAAATTAAAGCTATTGAGCAGCAGTCGTGTTTTATGTAACCTCAGTTTTTTCTTACAAAATGAAATTTTAGGTTTTCAAGTCAATCTTGACCACCTTTTAGGTGAAAGGGTTTATATTTGTCTCATTTACTTCTTTCTTTCCTACAATGGTCGAGTTCACCTTATGCCAATCCGTAATGCCGTAAATAACTCATTGTCGCATTAAATCTCATTTCCAGTTCTTTGCGGTATTTTTCCATCGTGTTGTCCTCGCGAGAGTCGCCACAGTCCCACTCCCTATTATTACATTCACCATAGTGAAACACGTGACCGAAACTCGGCTCCACGTGACGAGTGGTGTAATAAGTTCTGGCCGGATTTGAAATTGTATTTAAATCTAACGAGAAAACTTTCTTAGGAGAGGTGATACATCTGGACAAGTGGTCGACTGGCGCTTTAGTCCTAGAAGTAAATCTTTGAGTGTAGAGTTGAGTTTTTAAGTTCTTGGCCACAGATTTTGACGTGTCAAAAGAAAAAAATTGAAAACAGTAGCCTGCAGTGTCTTCATCTTTTACAGTTTCAAAGATTTGAAGAGTTGATTTCTTTTGAAGTGGGGCGATAAACTCGTCCAGATCATTAAATGCAACGTAAGCGAACTGGCCCATATTTCTGTACAGACAGTCATTAAGAGCCGCTGTTTGCCCGTTGTCTTGGATATTTGAAGAAATATAATGCGGTAAATCCCATGGATAAACAGTCAGTAAACCCTTTTCTGTGTAATATCTAAGAATTTTTTTAGTCTTTTCGGAGGATTTTGAGTCGTAAAACGTGAAGTGAGTCACGCCTAGAATGTGTGACAGTTCTATAAATTCAACAAGTCGCGTGACAGATATTTCACCAGTTATTGGCGGAACGCAAAGTCCATAAGTTTCCATATTTACCCTGTGGTCTAGACCATGGGGGTCTAGAACATGTAAAGGAATTTCTTTGGTGTTTTTGTCAGTCTGGCGGTATGCTTCAGGTTCTACAGAAATATTAACCGAGCATAATGTATAACTGTCAATTTCTTCAGGCAAATCGCACGACGATAAAAACCCTTGAAAGGGATAACCTTGGTTCGTTCCTAATTCCTCAATTTCCACAACGCTGGTGAAGTATTCTTGTGTTCTCAAGTCCATGAAATGGCAATACATTTGAGTTGGCTCGCCATAGGAAGGTAAAATTGAAATCATACGGATGAAACTCTGTTCTTTGAATCTGTAATCCAGAAACGCTGAATAAATAACACTTTCTTCGAGAAGCTCGTGAAATTGCAACTTTTCTGCTTCGCGGTTGCTCGCACAACTTTCAAAATGTGATATTTGAGGAGGGAAGAAATTGTCAGGCGCTGGGTCTTCTTTTATAGCATCGCTTGCTTTTGGCAAACTGGTCGTGTATTCGTTTTGAGGACCAGTTTGTTTCGCTGTCATTTCATGACGCGATTCTTTGACATGCATGTGTGAATCCAGCTTGTACTTGTTCTTTGGCTGCGAATTCAAGTCGGGCAGTAGGAAAAGCGGTGAAAGCATCACTATCCCGACTCCTACAAACATACACGCTTTCTTCAAGAGTCTTTTGGCCTTTCTTCGTGTCATATTTTCGTCAAGAAGACAGTGGATTTAACGCAGGCAAGATGAAGGTGCGATAAACAATACACAGCGATTGCGACCGCCCAGTTTTCGTCGAGAAAACGCTCACAGAAACTTGATTATAAGCGAAAATATCTTTCAGCAACTGATATGAACAGCCCTGAATTTATTTGGGGTAGAATCATTTTACGCCCTGTATTAATCAATTAAAAGACCAAAAGGTTAAATGTTTTCAGCCAGATGTGTTGTTGCTGCAGTTGCTGTAATGTTTTTTTGTGTGAGCTTATGGCTTTTTTAGTGATTTTTCACTTCCTCGAGACTCGTTTTATCATGTTTACCTGTTCGCAAAATTGTCCTCGTTTTTTTTCCTCGGCACAAATTCGTGTATTTTAATTTAAAACGGTGCAAATCGGAAAAAATGGTTTGGTCTGTTTTAAGAAAGGTAAAGAAAGGTCATTGATCACAAGCTAGATATACACACCGTAATCGATATCTTTTCGGCGTGCCGGGCATAGGCCGGCATAGTGTCTGCTATTTCATCACTGCCACATAATTCTTTGATAAACCTGTTAACACCCGCATGCAACGAAGTAGATACAACCTTTTACAGATAACTGAAAAGTGAAGATATCACGGTAAAGAGGAATATAAATTGCACTAAAGGTTGACCTACGACACAAAAGTGACTTTGAAGTCGGATGTCCTGGAAAATCTTCACTTCTTCTATTAACAAAATCAGCTTCGTATAATTGACATGGCAGTGTTGTGTCGATAATCGTTCATAATATGGCGTGCATAAAATATTTGTAGATGCCTTTTTAATCTGGTAATAATTATAGAGGCATGGCAAACGCTCAGTTTTAGCTAGAAGTTTTAGCCCAAATGTAATAAGAGTGCCTTTGTGTTTTTTACTCAATTTCCTTATAAAAAGCACTGCTTGCTATTCTTGAATGGCGCTAACGACGATAGGGGAAGGTATATTGCTGTAATTTCTCATTTCAGGCAGTTTTTTCTTTTCTCATTTCAGATTTGATTGACTGTTAATGATGACCTTGAAAGGAACTGCGATTACTCTTAGCCTAATCTTTATTTTTATGCATGGTAAGTGTGTAATAAGTGTTTTTTTGCAACATATTCATAATGACTTTGCTGGTTTTCCTTTTTGCAAACTCTGCAATTGATTCTCGGAGTTAACACGCATTTTTTCAACCAATCCGAAGCAAACCAAAACCAATCGTTTTCCCGCGCTTTTCACCGGTACGGGTTACATGTTTTCCCGCCCTTGACACCAGTTATGTTTTCCCGCGCTTTGCACCGGCTGCATGTTTCTGCCTTAAGTTCTGATTGGTTTTGTGTGATTATTTTGGATTTAATTCACGGCAGTCATAATGAAACCTATTTGAGAATTGTTCTTGGCCCGTTTTTAAAATGAGGTTTTTCCAGTTGAAATGTGCTTAAAACAAGGTCCCCATCCCCTAGGCTCGATTTCCAGCCGCTTTTCGGGAAAATGAGCCCGCGCTCCTTCCTCTCGGGGAGGAACAAAGACCGGACTCGAGGAGGCGGCGGAAATCGAGCCTACCCATCCCCCAACATAAAAAAAATCCCGATTATTTTGTTAACTTCTTCATAAATTTTAATCTAGCCCAAACGTTACAGAGCTGCCAAACATGAAAGCGACGACTTTTGCTATCGTAATCTCATGGTATATAAACATTTAAAGTAATGATTTTTTTTTCAATCAGCGTTTTTCTCCAAACTTTCTTTAATATCAGTCTGTTTTATTTTATTAGCCCTGGTGCCATTGGGAAAGCTTGAAACAGCAGCGAAAGAAGAAGAAGAAGACAACAGCCAATCACATTGCTCCGCTGACGGGAAGTGTTCCCCGGATGAGGATGGTGAGTTAATGTAGGAGTGGCTTGCGACCGGGCTCTACTTTTCCCGCGCTTCTGTTTAGCCGAGACCTAGAGTTTGATCAAAGTTTAAGTGAGAAGTAGCAACCAACAAAACAATGTAGGCTAAATATGCGTTTCGTTCAAATCATTTACAGTTATCCTGGCTTTTGCAGATGCTCGAAATTTGGGAAGAAAAACAAGTTTTACCAAAACTGCTCCAAAACCATACCTCTCGGGGAAGAGGAGGTTAAATTGTACCTTAAACTAATAGCCTCTGAGTTGTACTCACACAAAACAGCGCCAACAACAAGGTTTGACGCTTCCCCCTCCGGGGGATACTTCCTGTAATGACCTATATGGGGAGGCTCCGCACGAAAGAGTTACCTTTTCCGGCTTCAGGTTTATAACGGGGTAGGGGTTTTAAACGTGTAGGTATTTGAAAGGGTAGGGAAATCTCTCATTAAGGTCATTTAATTTAAATATTTCGAACAGACGCAACTTTAATATGGCGATATCATTTTAATTTATTACACACTACATGAAAATGACACGAAAACGTCTATGTCATGCCATGTGGGTATATGAAGTTTAGGGGTACCTTTTTTCAATAAAAGGTATATGAAAGGGTTACCCCCCCCCCCCCCCATTCGGGCTCATTTCACTGTAGAATTATAGCATATTACTTCCAATTATACAAATATGAAAGGTTGAGGCATCGTGTACCTTAATATATAAATGATTTTTGGGGGCTTTCTCGTACTCTGAAATAAGCAAAATCATTTTTGGTAAGTTTTGCGTGTATTATTTTATTCTTAGCCAATCTACACGACGACGAAACATTAAATGAGCATGAGCACAGATCACGTTACAGCAAAGACTCCGTTCCCTTGATCCCCGAGGACAAGAAACCAATTTTAATCTGGTGGACTAATGACCTCTTCCCTCATGACCGCCGACAGAAGAACCACGAGATTTTTTGCAACAAAGGCACATGCATAACCTCGATTGACCGCGAGCTCAAAGACGATCCCGCAACCCGCGGGTTCATCTTTTACGGCACAGACCTCCGCGCTGATGACTTGCCACTTCCGCGCAAGCCTTGGGACGAGTGGGCGCTTTTTCACGAGGAGTCGCCCAAGAACAACTGGATGTTGACCTACGAGGACGCACTCGGGTAAGTATGTCAAGACTGGGGTCATTATCAGTGAGTCCCCTGGTCGTACATATCGGTATGTTCTTAAGACGGGAGTACACTTGAATGCTATTTTTGCCCAGCTTAACATGGGTTTACTGGCAATATCTCGTTCATATTTTGAGCAATGCAAAAACTCTCTGCTCATCTTTAGACGCGTGTCCATATCTTGAAGTTCAAAACTTGAACGCGTGTCTTAATCTAAAAGTTCAATATTTGAACACGTGTCGAAATTTTGAAGTTCAATAGTTTAACGCGTGTCCAAATCTTGAAGTTTAATATTTGAACGCGTTTCCAAAGCTTGAAGTTCAATAGTTAAACGCTTGTCCAAATCTTCAAGTTCAATGTTTGAACGCATGTCTAAATCTTGAATTTCAATATTTGAACGTGTTCCCAAATCTTGAAGTTCAATATTTGAACGCGTGTCCAAACTGAAGTTCAATATTTGAACGCGTGTCCAAATCTTGAAGTTCAATATTTGTACGCGTGTCCAAATCTTGAAGTTCAATATTTGAACGCGCCTCCAAATCTTGAAGTTCAATATTTGTACGCGTGTCCAAACTGAAGTTCAATATTTAAACGCGTGTCCAAATCTTGAAGTTCAATATTTGTACGCGTGTCCAAATCTTGAAGTTCAATATTTGAACGCGTGTCCAAATCTTGAAGTTCAATATTTGAACGTGTGTGAAAATCTTGAAGTTCAATATTTGAACGCGTGATCAAATATTGAAGTTCAATATTTGAACGCGTGTCGAAATCTTGAAGTTCAATATTTGAACGGGTGTCGAAATCTTGAAGTGCAATATTTGAACGCGTGTCGAAATCTTGAAGTGCAATATTTAATCCCGTGTCTAAATCTTGAAGTTCAATATTTGGACTGAGATGAAAATCTCGAAGTTCAATATTTGAACGCGTGTCTAAATCTTGAAGTTCAATATTTGAACGCGTTCCCGAAACTTGAAGTTCAATATTTGAACGCGTGTCCAAATCATGAAGTTCAATATTTGAACGCGTGTCCAAATCATGAAGTTCAATTTTGAACGCGTGTCCAAATCTTGAAGTTCAATATTTGAACGTGTGTGAAAATCTTGAAGTTCAATATTTGATTGCGTGCTCCGCTTTTAGTATGGGCTAAGTCTATTGAATATTTGTACTCTTACACTGCGGTTTATTGTTTTTGTTTAGGCTTTTCAATCACACCGCCACATTTCGCCGTGAATCTGACTATCCTCTGTCCACTCACTACATCAGAGATCTTGACGACTGGACGATGACGCCTGCGGTACCAATTGACGAGAAAAACAGGTCAGTGGTATTTTTGTACTTTACATACAATCTCGCACTAAGCCCTTCAGGTTCCTCAATCACTGACTAACCGCAGCTTGAGGGCTCTTGATGAAACCTTCCCTTCTTAGATTCCGTCCACACAAAATTCGCTACATAAAACTTTGAAGTCCACACCAAAGTCGACGTTCACATACAGCTCCAGGCCCACACGATACTCGAAGTCCACATAAATTTTAAGGTCGACACAAAACTCAACTTCCACAGAAAACTCGCCTTTCACGGAAAAGTCGCTTTCCACGCAAACTCGACTTCCACACAGAACTTGCCTTTCACGCAAAAGTTGACCGACTTCCACACAAAACGAAACGGAACTTCCGATTACAAAAGGGAAATGACTCTTGATGATTAGTGTGGCTTTATCAAAACAACAGAAGAGATGGATATACGTTTTACCTTAGGGTTGCAATTGAGCACAATGTCATTTAGAAAAGGAAGCTTAGCTCTTAAGCCCGGGTTAAACGAGGATGAGGGTTGATGAGAGTTCAAACTCTCGCTTTTGTTTGGCCTGAAACTCTCATGTGATCTCGTGCGCTCTCATCCACTTTGAACGTGTTTAAATCTTTCATGAGGGTCTATGAGTGTTTTCTCTTGTTTGTGGTCACTCTTGACAAACATCTCGACGACTCTCTTTCTCGTTTTCTTGAGTAGATGGTAGTCCAAGAGAGTAAACGAAAACTCTCATCGAAGTCAACCCTCATCATCTGTCATCGTCGTTTGGCCCGGGCGTAAGTCTCTTCAGCATCAAACGAGTAGGAGTATTTCTGCCCTTCCTCACTCCCCTTCTTTTCCTCCCCCCTATATGGGATACTTTTTCGTTTCATGCTACCCCTAGACATCCTCGGAGACCCAGGGGAAGTTAGTGGGGGCGGGGGAGATGTAGAAACGAGAGGAAAAAAAATCGGCAAAGTTAAGAGCTTCGCCGATTTTTTTTCGCCCGTTTAGACATCCCCTGCCCCCACTAACTGCCCATGTGTTTCCTAGGGTTTTTTTTTCAAGATACTCCAATAGTTTGCCGGTTCCCATTTAAACAACACCGCACCACTAAAAGAAATCTTTTTGCAAGGCATGTTTCTCAAGGTCATTTTCCTTCCTTTTCGTAGATTACAAAAGGAGAAAGGCCTAGCACCGATTATCTACGTACAAAGCGACTGTCACACTCCGTCAGACCGTGAGAGATATGTCCAGGAGCTGATGAAGTACATAGATATTGACTCATACGGACGATGTCTTAACAACCGTAAAATGCCCGAGGAGATTGACGGCTTCCTAAAGCTTCAAAGTCCAGCGTATTACAAGTTCCTGGCTCAGTACAAATTCAACATCGCCTTTGAGAACGCCGTTTGTAATGATTACATGACTGAAAAGCTATTCCGGCCGTTCGAAGTGGGCGCGGTCCCTATAGTCATGGGATCCCCCGTGGCGAAAGACTGGATGCCCAACGAAAGATCAGGGATCTTTGTCAACGATTTTAGTCATCCAAAGGAACTTGCCGAATTTATAAAATATCTTAATTCAAACGACGCCGAATACGAAGAGTACTTGCAATACAAGGATCCTAAGCACATAACGAACGAGTTTCTTCACAAGGCGCTCAACGAAAGACCGTGGCGCGTATTAGGAGAATGGGACAAAGTGAACTTCGGTCACCGCATGTACGCTGGTTTTGAATGTCATGTTTGCGACCGCATTATTGAGCGTCAAGAGGCACTGCGGGCTCATCAGTTAGATCCGAGCCGAAATCCACCCCCTCCCCCTCAGACTGCGAGTAAGGAGCACTTGGCCTGCCCTGAGCCAAGGGTTTCCATAGCAACTAACGAGAGGGTAAACAAGAGCGTGAACTTCTGGGAAGGGCTTTACGAAGCTCGCGCGCTCAAGGAAATGTTGTTAGCTGGAGAAACAAATACAACAAAGTTTCAGTCTAAATACTTGAAGAAACTTACAGATAAATATGACAAATGGGTTCGTTAAGAATTCTTGGAACTGATTTTATGATAGTTAGGAATTTAGCCTGTTTTTCTAAAGTATAGTTGCAACATAACTACATTTGAGAAAGAAATGTTTGTTTAAGTTATGAAGTCTTACTAGGTTGTATTTATTTTTATTTAAAAACCGAAATTTTGATCAAAGTATAATCTACTAGTTTCGTTTTCTGGTTTTCCATTTCTTTGTTGCTGTGGACTGGACGACTAAGTTTATACAAGGAAAAAAACTGTTATATTTAATTTAGATTTTTCGTTTACCCTCTGCCCTGTCCACTTGGTGTCCGTATTAAAGAGGTTCAACTTTACTTGCAAAATTTTTTTTTCGAACGAAGTGTTATTATTTGTTAAAGCACTCTTGTGGGTAAAATAAAATCTAGCTAGATGTTAGTTGTAAAATAACTTTTTGAGGCGACCTTTGAGTGCTTGCTAACGGGAATGACGCTAACATTGTCACTCTACTTACGCTTAAAGAAAGAAAAATAAAAAGAGTGTGACTCTATCTCTATTGTGTGCAAGTGTCAAAGTCTTAGGTCTTTTACTCGCAGAGAAAATACCCTTTGAATATTCAAACAATAGAAATCCGTTAATCAACAAAATGCCCCACTTTGAAAATAACCGGTATGGGCAGTTTTGAACTCATTAAAAAATGTCTATTGTTTCAATATTTATGCATGAATATCTTCGTCAAGAAGGGGATTTCTTGGGCAATTGTACCCCCGTTGGAAAGGGCGTGACTCCATGTCTATTGTGTGCAAGTGTCAAAGTCACAAGTCTTTTACTTGCAGAGAAAATCCCCTCTGAATATTCAAACAATAGAAATTCGCTAATGAGTAAAATAGTCCACTTTGAAAATGGCCAGTTTGGGCAATTTTTAACTCATTAACAATTTTTTATTGTTTCAATATTCATGCGTGAATATCTCCGTCAATAAGGAGATTTCCCAGGCAATTGTGTGCGCGTTGGAAAGGGTGTGACTCCATGTCTATTGTGTGCAAGTATCAAAGTCACAAGTCTTTTACACGCAGAGAAATTCCCCTCTGAATATCCAAACAATAGAAATCCGTTAATGAGCAAAATGGTCCAATTCAAAAGTGGTCAGTTTTGGGCAGTTTTGAACTCATTAACAAATTCTATTGTTTTAATATTCATACGTGAATATCTCCGTCAAAAACAAGACTTCCGAGGAACTTGTGTTTGCGTTTGAAAGGGTGAGACTCCATGTCTATTGTGTGCAAGTGTCAAAGTCACAAGTCTTTTACTCGCAGAGAAAATCCCCTCTGAATATTCAAACAAAAGAAATCTGTTAATGAGTAAAATGGCCCATTTTGAAAATGGCCAGTTTGGGCAATTTTGAACTCATTAACAAATTTCTATTGTTTCAATATTCATGCGTGAATATCTCCGTCAATAAGGAGATTTCCCAGGCAATTGTGTGCGCGTTGGAAAGGGTGTGACTCCATGTCTTATTGTGTATTAGTGTCAAAGTCACAAGTCTTTTACTCGCAGAGAAAATCCCCTCTGAATATTCAGACAAAAGAAATCCGTTAATGAGCAAAATGGTCCACTTGCAAGCGGTCAGTTCAGGCAGTTTTAAACTCATTAACAAATTCCTATTGTTTCAACATTCATGCGTTTATATCTCCGTCAAAAGGGGGATTTCCCGGCCAATTGTGTCCGCGTTGGAAACGGAGTGACTACATGTTTGTTGTGTGCAAGTGTCAAAGTCACAAATCTTTTACACGCAGAGAAAACCGCCTATGAATATTCAAACAAAAGAAATCCGTTAATGAGTAAAATGGCCCACTTTGAAAATATAATGGCCAGTTTGGGCAGTTTTGAACTCATTAACTAATTTCTATTGTTTCAATATTCATGTGTGAATATCTCCGTCAATAAGGGGATTTCCAGGGCAATTGTGTGCGCGTTGGAAAGGGTGTGACTCCATGTCTATTGTATGCAATTGTCAAAGTCACAAGTCTTTCTCTCGCAGAGAAAAATCCCCTCTGAATATTGAAACAATAGAAATCCGTTAATGAGCAAAATAGTCCACCATGAAAATGGCCAGTTTGGGCAGTTTTAAACTCATTAACAAATTTCTATTGTTTCAATATTCATATGTGAATATTTCCGTTAATTAAGGGATTTCCGAGCCAATTGTGTGCGCGTTGGAAAGGGTGTGACTCCATGTCTATTGTGTGCAAGTGTTAAGGTGTTAGGTCTTTTTTTCGCAGAGAAAATCCCCTCTGAATATCCAAACAATAGAAATCCGTTAATGAGCAAAATGGTCCACTTTAAAAGTGGCCAGTTTTGGGCAGTTTTGAACTCATTAACAAAATTCTATTGTTTCAAAATTCATACGTGAATATCTCCGTCAAAAACGGGACTTCCGAGGAACTTGTGTTTGCGTTTGAAAGGGTGTGACTCCATGTCTATTGTGTGCAAGTGTTAAGGTGTTAGGTCTTTTTTTCGCAGAGAAAATCTCCTGTGAATATTCAAACAATAGAATTCTGTCAATGAGCAAAATGGTCCTCTTTGAAAATGGCCAGTTTGAGCAGTTTTGAACGCATTAACAAATTTCCATTGTTTCAATATTCATGCGTGAATATCTCCGTCAAAAAGGGGACTTCCCAGGGAATTGTGTACGAGTTGGAAAGGGTGCATGTGACTCCATGTCTATTGTGTGCAAGTGTTAAGGTGTTAGGTCTTTTTTTCGCAGAGAAAATCTCCTGTGAATATTCAAACAATAGAATTCTGTCAATGAGCAAAATGGTCCACTTTGAAAATGGCCAGTTTGAGCAGTTTTGAACGCATTAACAAATTTCCATTGTTTCAATATTCATGCGTGAATATCTCCGTCAAAAAGGGGATTTCCCAGGGAATTGTGTACGCGTAAGAAAGGGAGTGTCTTCATGTCTATTGTGTGCAAGTGTTTAAGTCTTAGGTCTTTTACTCGCAGAGAAAATCCCCGCTGAATATTAAAACAATAGAAAAGTAGGAGGAGACCCACCGGAAACACACGGGGTCACGCACTGGGATACTTATGGTGGAGCCCAGGAGAAACGCAAGGGAAATGCGTGGGAAACGCACGGCGAACGCAGTTTATTGTGCGAGCTAGCGAAAGGGGAATCTCACCGCCATTCCCGGGGAAGGTAAGAGAGGATCCACCTTAAACCCATGGGAGAATCAGTAGGAGAACACACGGGTTGCGTATAGCAAAACGCACGGAACAACGCCTTGTGGAACACACGGGAAACACAACGGAACACACAGGGAACACATAACGTTGCCAAGGAGCAAATTAAACGCATAGGAGAACCAACAGCAAATACGCCGGATGCACCAGAATATTTTTGTAGCTACGGTACCCCGATTTTTATATGTAAAACTGACTTAATTCTGTTCATTGTTTTTTTATTAACATGACAAATGCATTTTTCTTGACTTTTAATCTCAGAGCAGTTAAGCCAAGAAATATAAATATAAATAAAATCTATTTGCAAGTTATCCGCGTCGTATAGACCTCGTAGTCATGACTGTGTTTCGAGTAAATGGTGTTTTTTAGAGTCCGTTTCCATCAGAGTAAAAACTCCAGACTGTAAACACTCCAACAAAAAACGTCAGCAACACAGCACTAGCCTAGAAATAATCAACAAGAAAATTTCATTTTCACTTTTCCTGAAAGGGGTACCTTTTTCAGGCTGGAGCCTGGAGGTATATAAAAGGGTGAGGATTTCACGACTTGAAGTATAGAAACGGTTGAGGGAAAACTGTCATAAAGGCATTTAAAAGAGCCTTACAAGATATCTCGAGCAGACCCACCAAACGGTCGATTCATCTACGAATTTTACAGCAAGGAGCCCAAAAGTGTGACCACTTTTACTGATTTCACATTTTTTCGTGCAGTCATTATCCTATCAAAAGTCGAGGAAGGCTTTCCGCTGACATCTGATTGGATGAAAGAATGTGAATAAATTAAAAGTGCGCACACTTTTGGGCTCCTTGCTGTAAGGGGTTATTCCAGAGAAAATTAAGAAAAGAGATGCAGTTTTCTGTGGATATATGAAAGGGGTACTATTTTCCATCGAAGGTATAAGAAAGGTTTGCCTTTTCTGACAAAAATGGTATATAAAACGGTAAGGGTTTGGACCTTGGGGCGGGGCTTTCTTTATTTTATGGAATATTTTTGAGGATCACCCCCTCCCTCGGAAACTCAAGCCACGGCTGTGTGGATCCCAAAACTCTTAATCGTCTTAGCTTCTAGCGTTGACCAACACTATCGAGGGCTCTATGAGGCTGTAATAGCTAATCCCAAATGTATAAATGTTAACATTGTTTAGTACTATATTTTTAGAAAACGAGAAGCGAATTGAACATTATCTGAGCATCTTACCTGAGCTAGCATTGTGTTACTTTGCCACAAGATCTTAAGCTTCACTCTCACAACACCAAACGCACAGGGAAGGAAAGATTCGTTGTTGTTTTCCGTAGCATCACGGCATCTAGAATAAAAAAATGTCACTGTTACTTGTAATTCGACTCAATCTTTTACTCAGTCTTGTTCCTTTTTTATTTATTATTACCTCTTTGGAGTTTTTCTACCTTAGTAAACTATTTTAGTTGAGTTCTCTTTGCTAAGCCCGCGAAGGAAAGGCATATTTCCGGCTGTTGCTTGTCTCCGCCGAAAACTAACGTCTGCGAACTCGAGCCAGGAAACGATTTCTGTGACGTCAAAATTCTAAGCCAATCACAGTGACAGCTGGAAATACGTCTGCGTTCGGAGGCTGCTCTTTGATTGGCTGACATAAAAATACTCGTTAAAAGTTTTGTAGAGTCCTCTGCTATCTTCCAGTGTGACTACTCCAACCAAGACCACCCAAGCAAATTCTTCACGAATTAACCAATAGTGTTTGCATGTTTAAACGATAATGTATTATTCTGTAGCATGCAGCTGGTGTAAATCCACTTTTTGCGGGAAATGTATACAGTAGAACCCCGGTAACTCGAACTCGGATAACTCGAACAACCCCGCTAACTCGAACAAACTTCCATTTCCCTTGGATTTGACCCTACTTTTCATTCATTTTTACTCGGTTAACTCGAACTCGGATAACTCGAAAACCCCGCTTACTCGAACTAAATTTCGTTTCCCTTGATCAGTGTGCTTGATCAAAATTTGGGTCAAATTTACCCCGATAACTCGAATTCTGGTTCTTTTAGCTCGCCAGGGATGCCCATTGAACTATCCCATTAGCTCTTGTTGTCGTGTAATCGGATTTAAGAACTTTAAAGAACACTGCAGCAATTTGATTTTAATTAGAGCAATGAATAGATCACGTATCTGACAGAATTTTTACATTCTTATCCTAAAAATGTATGATCGTGTGAGAGTTTCTGACGAGATAAATTTTACTTGCACTGTACTTTGTACTGAAGTGCTGAAAAATCGATAAACTATCAATTATTAACTTGGCAAATTGAATATTCAATCGACCCCGCTAACTCGAACTGCTTTTCGTTTCCCTTCAGAGTTCGAGTTACCGGGGTTCTACTGTAGTTACCATACGAGGTTTTCATTCCCTATTTTGCACAGATTTTGTCAGATTTTGGTTTGAATGGTCGCACAGTAAATTCCATAACCAGCTGAAGGAAAACACGGGTACGTTTCCAATAAGATACAGGACTTACTTCTGGTAAAGTGAGGCTGCAAACGTGAGGTTTCCCTGCAATACGTCATTTTTGTTCACATTATTCCACAGGATTCCATTCAATGAGTAGTTATTTTCCACCATGAAAGCTAAGTTGTAAATCGCCTAGAACCAAAAAAAAAAACGCCACATGAGAACTAAGAGAATATCACTTCGTTAGCTTTGCTCACTAAGGCTGAAAGGGATTTCTTGGAAAAATCTGCCACAAGTGACTCAACAATTAGCCTCCTAAGCAATCGTTTTTAGGGGCGATCGTGTTACACTCCTCCCACAAATCGCCCCTAAAAACGACTGCGTGAGAGGCTTCTAAAATCAATCAGCTGAAATTAATTACCGACGCAATGCTTAAGAAAGTTGCTTCCCTAAATTTCTCTGCTTTGGCGACACGAAAAATTTAACCTCGACCCCAGGGGACGCCTGAGGCAGCAGTTTTCGCATCCTTGTGACATCAAGCTGACGTAATAACTTACGATGTGCTCTTACTGCTCGTTCAAGTCCATGATTAGTTAATAACGATTGGAAAGTTTTCGGGTATTTTTCGGCGAGAGCTAACTTGTGTTACCTGTGGTAGATCGTTTTTGGACGCGGCCTCTGCGTACATTTCAGCAGCAAATGTGATGTTTCGAGGAACAGTTTTGCCATACCAGTGATTATCTCCAACTTTAAGCATAGCTAAAAGGCAATGACAGAAAGTTCTTTAAATTATGGCTTATGGCTTTCTCAAACTTTTATTTGTCTCGACTGAAAGTTTGACGTAAAATGAGTTAAGGTTACGTGAACGCATCTGATCTAACAATATAAAAGTCATTTTCTCACCAAAGACCCAGCCCATGGCAGCTGAACGGTTGTAATAATGCCATGTGCAATCCACTGCAGTCACACTGCTCAGCTCTTCCTGCATGAAATAAAATTAACTGAATTAGGCATACATTTGGCTTTAATTGACTGCCGCAAAACCAAAGGCAAAGCATGACTATGTACATTGATCCTTGACCTTGGTAAATAAGTTCTTGTCGCAAGGTCTATAAAAGTTCAAAGCGAAGCTTTTGACCGCATCACACAGTCTTCATCAGCGAAAGTGAGCTAAACGTTGTCACGTGATTGCATGTTGTTTAATCACGTGACAACAGTTACAGCTGCCAAGCCAATCACAACAGTGTAAACAACACAATTGAACTAATGAGAACTTGTTCTCTCGCCTTGTTGAGAGAATTTGCGCTGTAAGGACTCACTATCGTTTCGTAGGAGTGTTTATTCTAGCTGAACTTTAAAGTTTTTAGAGGGTTAAAACTAACCTGATTTTCTTCGCATAAGATGGCTGCATTGTAGAGCGGTACTTCCATGCCAACCTCGGCAGCAAACATGAAGTAAACTAACGATTTGTACCTAGAAAAGCGAAATAAAAAGCCAACAGTCAACACACGAATCGTCTGAAACGGAAAATGGACTAAGAAATTCTCAGTCACAGCAAATCGGCAGTGTTATGGATCCACTTTGTTCCTTCGCAAGTTAGCTTACGTGACAAGAAACAAGTATTTGCGAATCTGTGTTAGCCAATCAGAAAATAGAACAGACACTCCGAACAATGTCACGTGTTCATGACGACTGCTTGCCGTCAAACTTATCTAGCAATAAACACACGGTCAGTCGATGAATGTTCCGCCTTTTAATTTGTAATGGTGACATGGGTAGAAGAGGAGAAAGTTTTTTTCTAACTTCTCATTTTCACGTTTTTTTCCTCCCTTCCAAAACGCAACAACTTTGAAACTGACAGAAGTGCACGTTTGCATGTGCTTCAGTTAGCTCTATTATGATCCGCTCAGAAACTTATAAGCAGTATTTCTACTTCCCCCCCCCCCCCGGAAGGGATGCTAGTCTATTGCAGGGTCACCCCCAGCAGTAAATTCGCTGGTACCCATTTATACACCTGAGTGGAGAGAGGCACTATGAGAGTAAAGTGTCCTGCCCAAGAACACAACATATTGACCCCGGTTAGGTCTCAAACCCGGACCGCTCGATCCGAAATCCAGCGCGCTAACCATTAGGCAATCGCGCCTCACCAAACAAGTAGTAGACCATTAATTATCGTACATGTTTCCTTGGTAGTATGCTTCTAAGCCTCGCCTCATTAACCATCCAACCTCTGGATTCTGTTCGGCAACAAAACGGAGATATCTACAATGACAAAAAAAGTAACAAATAAACATCGAAACAAAACTGCCATGCATAAGTTTCCACGACTGCATCAAAGCTACTTACACGACCCCCAAAGGGCAATTCCTGTCCACGTACAAGCCACTACTGACCCCCTCTCCCACAGCAAGACAAGATCCAGGATGTCCTTTGGTAGCAGCCTCAAACCAGTACTTAAACGCTTCTCTCTGCCGAATAACAAACAAGTTCAAATAATAAGTGAATTTTTAAAACGTTTCTGCATTGTTAGGGCTGAGTCGGAGTCGTAATCAAAGGTACAGAGCGTTAGGATCTAGTGAAAATGAAACCGACAGAGTCGTAAGCAGAGTTTCCGATTCCACTTATGACTCTGTCGCTTATGATCCAGTGAAAACTAAATTGCTGGAGTCGCAAGCAGAAAGAAAGGACTCAGAGGGCCTGAGAACTAGCATTGTGATTGGTTTGTTCTTCCGCTTCAGCTTGCCACTCCGACAATCTAGTTTTTACTGGATCATTAGCAACAGAGTCATAAGTAGAATCAGTAGAAAATGAAAACATTCTGATTCTTCCGACTCCGATTCCGAGTCCGTCGAGCTTATGAATCCGCATACGACTCCGATTTTCGATTTTTACTAGGTCGTAATTGCTCTTATTATCCGATTACGACTCCGTCGTTAGTGAAAACCAACCTTTAGGGTGGCGGCTGGATTCTAACGAGTGCAATAACGAGTTTCTACTGTCCATACCTTATCAGGGGGGTGTCCCTCCACCCAGCCGTTGTCATAAGACACAGCTAAGTTTGTCAGTCCATCTCTGTCTCCCATCTCAGCTGCTCTCTTGAAGTACACCGCTGCTCCACTGTAGTTCTGACGCATGTTCACTTCATAGAAGCCCAAAGCGTTAAGAGCCGGCGGATAGTCCTGGTCAGCAGTGGTGATAAAAAGACAACAGCACTTTAGGTTGAAAGAGGAGCTTTAAGGTTTGACGAATAGGAGGCTCTTAGAGGTTTTATACAAAAAAGCACTTTTTCCCGCCAATGGATTAGTGAAGAGAAAATATATTTTTCAAACGAGGGAATCACGCTTTTAGTCAGAATTTAGTCTGCTACAAATTCGTGGCTACTTTTCAGTACCTTAGAAACCTTGCCAGTCAAGTTTAACAAGTATCGTAAACCAGTTGTTACCTGTTCTGCAGACAGTTTAAACAGCTTAATGGCTTCTGTTTCGTTTTGCTCCACTCCATGACCCTGTCAGTAAAAAATAGTTTATGAAATACTTGAATACCTTTCTTTCTCCTCGTTGTTTAATTTCGGTACTTTACAACTTAAGATTTTTTTGCTATTTTCTATTAATCTTATTTGCTATTTTGGTTAATCTTAAACTATTATGGGAACGTCGTGTGTTGCTAACATTTTAAGAACAAATCATAAAAGTTGAAGGCATTATTGAATGAAATTTATTAGCAGTGTTTATCTTGGAAGATTTACCAATACGTCTGAGAGACATATTTTACAATACATTTAGATAAACACCGAAAATACAACGCACTGAACGTCAACAACATTATGCATCTGGCAGACGAGTTAAATAGACGTATACGGTCTTTCATATTTAAAAAGGAAGATGATTATACAAAACGCCTACAAGATTCAAAACCCCTGATTCAAAACCACCAATTAAATTCCCCGAAATTAAAATCTGCAGCTGCGAAGCTTTGGACATTTTCCCTGTGGAAATAATTCCTGTTTTGGCTGATAGATTCAACTCAACACTACACGACGAGGGCAACGAAGCTATATTTCAGGTAATTCAAATAATGTTTTTCAAAATTTAAAATTAAGACCTTATGTTAGGAGACTAGAACGCTAAACCTTACATAAATGTGTCAACTTTAACGCTTTTCAAACAATCTCACGCCTTTTGTGTACCACTTAGAGAAGAGCACAGTACTTTAACCACAAATTAATGAAGAAAAACTTTAACTACTGCAATTCGGCATCGTGTTCAAATTGGGAAGGGGAGCAGAGGTGCTTTAGGGGATTTCATTTTATTGGAGGTGAAACGAAACTCACAGGCCCAGAAGAAAAATATAAATAGTAAAAACCTACATATAAGAACCTAGAGATTAAGAACCTGTTAGGCTAAGATTTTCAATTTAAACCCCCTTTACCTAAGAACCTTTTTAGCCAAAAGTTTTAAACAGGTTCTTATTATATTATAAAATTCAGTTAACACTAAGAATTTAGTTTTGTTTTCTTGATGTTTAGTAGGTATGAAGGCATAACAACAAATAAGTAAACTTAGAATAAGGTTTGTATTTGTTTATATTGCAGTTATCGCGACATAACTTGATGCATATTTTATACAAACAATAGACTGCACCACCAATATTCCATCAGTATGAAGCACCGTTTTAGAACCTAAATAGCCTAATTTCCCAGTAAACACCAATTGTACAGCAACCTTTTTAGGCTAACTTATGCAATAAGGAGCGATCACAGGGACTGAAATAACCGTTATCTTTCAAGTACTTAAAAATTTAATGTAGGGTCTCGTATTAAAAACTCTGAAGAACGCGATATCAGTGAGTGATTTTGTCATTTACCAAAAATGAGAGCTTTGGCGCTGTTAAAATTAAAAATCGAAATGATAAAACAAGGGTGGTTTATAAACTGTCGCTATTTACTTATGCACTGTATATTTTATTGTTTGTATATTTTAACGCAGTCGTCTACAATTTATTTTTCGAGGTGGTTTATAAATTAAAAGAGAGAGAAAAGCCGACGGTGAGACCAGATAAAAGGTAAGTGTGACCAAGAAAGTTTAAATAAAATTGATGCTAAAAGGGAAAATCTAATGATTTAAAAATGCGTATAAAAGCGAATAGGAGAGACCAATAATTAAACCATTGTTGAAATGAAAAGCTGTTTGACCCTTCTAGGAAGAGAAAACGATAATTAGCGTAAGACAAAAATATAAAAGAGGATAAATTAAGCTTTCTTAGCATATCAAAAGCAGAGCTTCAGAATGAGGAAGATATGAAAACAAATTGGGTTTATGCCATTTTTTATATGTACACGGAGTATTCAGTAATGTGTTAATATATAACTACACTGCTATTCCATCCTCTAACAAGTACTGCAAACGTAAGGGTTGGCAACTGGTCTATTTAAAATTGATATCTCTCCTATTAATTTACAACGACTGACGTTCAAATGTTTGTGAAATAATCTATAGTGAAGACTTCAATGTTTGTACGATTTCTGTGGTTGCCTGAACTATGGAAGTGCCGCTCGAATGAAATTTATCTGTTGTTCCCGTCTCACTCATTTCGGTGCTAATTAAAATACGTCTGAAAACTGATGTCAGCGTCGTATGTAACTAAACGCAAAGAAGGTGTTTTTCAAAGACTTTCCTCTGCTATTAACGTTACTGTCGATATATATTTAAGGTTTACGAGCCATACGCGTAGCATACGAATCACAAAAGCTGAAACGCGTGAGAAATGCAAGATGCTAGTTTAATGATATCGGCGTTCGATTCGTTTTCGGAGGAAAAAAATTATCCCAGTGAATGCTTAGGCTCCCGCTAGGCACGGCACCATAAAAACAAAGGCGAGCGAAGGGTCTAGGAACAAATTTTTTCACAATATCTGCAAAGACATTTGTTGTTATAGAAAATGTTCGCAAGACGACTCAAAAGAAAAGGTTGTAAAATAGAATTTGATAAAGATGAAATGTTCACTATATCACAAGCGTCTCCATCTTTACCATTTAAATTAAAATTTGTTCTTGTGAACCTTGTGTTGCAAAATTACGAGACAAGTTCCACGAAACATAAGTACTTTGTGTAAAAGAGAATTTACATCGGAACAACCATCTGGTACTGGTTTTTTGCCCAACTTAAATTAATATTACTCGATTTTCTGACGAATTCCGACTTAAACCGTGAACGTTGCGTTACATCTAAGTTGTGCTATTCGTGTTGCGAAAAAATGCGTTATTCGTAAATTTTGTTTTACTTAGTGCTTCATTGTTGTTTTTTCCCTACCTTAAGCGTGGAAACCCCCAAGTTAAACAGTCCCTCCGGGTCTCCTTGATCAGCTCCCATCTGATAATATTGTACTGCTCTGTTTAAATCTCTCTGTAAACCTCGTTTACCATAATAATACATCTCTGCAAGTACGCTCTGAAATGCAAAACAAAATGGCGGCTTTTGTGAATTCTCTAGGTTAGTCAATTCGTCTCAAAGCAAAATAAACACAACTTACTCTCCAATAAACTCGAGACGGTTTACTACTCCATGTTGCAAAAACAACAACCATGTGTTCAGTAAAGAAACTGAAATACAACTTTCTATTCTATGATAAAACTGACCGAAATAAGCATACGTTTTTATGTGCAAGGGCAAGCACAAAAATTCAAACTTTACAGTGTTCATGCTAAAATGCAAAAAAGCTTCACTCTTCTAAATTAACCACTTGACTTGTGCCTGTTTTAAGGACCCGCTTACCCCTAAAATTGCTTTCTTGGCGCACAAACGAAGACTGTTCACGGCCCTCTATTTTGTCATTCTTTTTTATCATTGGACGGTAGGTGCAAGGTGGTGTGGCTGTAAAAGGTCTACACAAACAGGGAAACATTTGCTACAAAAGCGAAATGTTTCTTAAAAAAATTGAGCAACAAACGTTGCGTGTGCGCGCAGAGAGTCAATGTTTCCGCATTAATTATTAAGGTGTTATTTGCATAAATTAACATGTTTACCCACAAAGTCGCATAATTAACCTGCTTCATTATAGCAACCCACCTGAGCACCTGTCAAACCGTGCAATGCTTGATGGGTAAGCCACTGGAATACGTCAGACTCATCGCCTTTGTGATTGGCCAGTTCATCATAATCATCCAAGCGCACCGCTTCCGCGTGAGTCTGGGAATAAAAATCCTTTGTGAACATGACATTTCTGAATAGTAAATTTTCACAAACATTTTTTGAAGCAATTTTTATTTACAACTTACAAAGGGATAAGGGAGGGTTTATAGTTTTCTAGGAGTGGGTTTTTTTATGGGGTGAGGCGGGGGGGGGGGGCATGATTATACTACTAACAGTACCTTTTTTCGGGAGCATGCGAGGGGGGAGGCTTTCAAAAATTGCCCAAAAATATAGGTCAGAGTACAAGGGGCCTTTACTTTATTCACTAAAAGTTAAGCTTCATTTTAGAAGGGTGACTCATGCAGCCTGGAGGGGGTGGACTTAAGGTGATGATCATCAGAATTGTTGAAAGGAGTCCCTAAAAGGTACCAGAATCCTGCCTCGTGGTTGTGGCTTCCTTTTCACTCCTAAGTAGTATGAATTAAAAACAAGGAAAATTCTAACGGTGGTCATTTTAAATAAACGAAACAAATTTTAACCCCCTAAAGTACCCCTGCCCCATGTTATGCAGCTCAATGGCTAGCATCCAAAGGGGACAAACGTCACTAATATAGAAGAAAAAGAACTTGTTTACTCACACTAACTTCTTGATGTTGTTGTAAAAGCTTGTCTGTAGTTACAGCAGCTGCTTTGTAGTATCCTAAAATGAAAACCAATTTGCGATCATGTCAAGAGGACAAAACTGGTCACATCACGTTTTAAAAATTTCGCAGATCAGACACTGAAATTCCTGACTTTTCCATGGCCATGGTCTGGCTGCGATTTGTACTGACTTGAGCAGCATGCAAAGAAGTACATCTCCAGTAGCCTGGGGCTAGTGGATTTTGTGGTCGAGCTAGTGAATGTTATCCTTCCCTTGCCTGACTGGCAAGTGAAAGTTTTCGGGAAACATTTGTGAGGAAACTAGTCGGCTTATAGGAATTTTTTTGAGCTAGTGAAAATGATGTTTGGGCTAGTTCATCCTGACATCAGCTTGGAAAACCAAGTTTCTCTGCACCCTGTTGAGGCAACCATCAATCACAACAGAAAAACCTTGAAAAGAAAAGCATTATTATGTAATTACGATAATGTCTGCAAATTATGATAACATATGATGATATCCTACCAATAGCTACATCACAGTCTTTGTGTATTCCGTCTGCTCCTATAAAGTGCCTGTAAGCCAGAGCCATTTGACAAAGAGCATTGTCACTAGCTGCACCAAGCAATAAATATTTCAAGCCCTGCAAATAAGTTAAAATGCCAACACGAAAAAGGTCAGTCATTCAGACATTTTATCTCATTCCACAAACTGGCATAATCCACTTACTTTCTTAGGTTTGTAATTACATGCTTTCACTTAATCATGTATATTTATTTAACACTTTAATTTTTGTTCTTTTAGTTTGCAGTAAAATGCAGTGAAATGTTAACTTATGCTAAATTAAGGATTATTACAGGGGTAGGTGTGTGTGTGTGTGTGTGGGGGGGGGGGGGTGGTGGTACTGGTTATGCAAGATGCCCCCATCAAATCAGTGTGGTTGGAAAAAAGGATCGACCTGGAAAATTGAGTTAATGCATTTATACTCCGCCATTTATTCAGGGGAAGATTGTGTGGTGAACTAAAATGGTACAGCTTTGATACTTTTCTATACAAATTTACTGTTAAATGAGACTACAAACAAAGTGTTTGAAATCTTAAGACATCTTAAAGGGGTAAGGGTGAAACAGAGGTGTGAAAAAAAAATTATCATGTTAACAAAGTGTAGTCGGTTAAGTTCTCACTAAACTAAATGCTTTGACAAGGGGGGATGGGGGGGGGGGGATCTGAACTGCCCACTTTCCAGACCTGCCACTCTGGGTTCTCGGCCCCTTCCTGAGTGGTTCCCATCTCTTGGTACTTTGTGTATTGCAAAATGTTGGAAAATCTTTCTTTTTTCTCCCAGTTCTCATCACCTTGGGAATCCTATACGTACTTTTTGCCCACACTTCTATTGCCTTCCATAAAGTTCCCTCTCCACTAACAGTCAGAGACATGTATCACGCAAAAGTTAAACTCAATTAACAAGAAAAACGCTTTGAGGCTAAAAGTAGCACAGTTACATATGCACATACCTGGGTCTTGTCTTGTGGGACACCTAGGCCAATCACGTTTATTACCCCCGTCATGTACTGTGACTTGATGTGTCCTATACAACTAGCCACTCTTAAAATGGCCAATGCTGTTCCGGCTTCCTTTGCACTGTCAGCCTTAAATTTAAAGTGAGCTTTAATTTCTGTTTTTTTTTAGCAAAATTATTATGGTGTTATAGAAATCAGAAGAATTTAAAATGGCATACCAGTTTTTCATTAGCCAGCTGGTACAAAGAATCTGCAACAGCTGTTAAATCATTGTGATGATTGCTAATGACTTGCTGTACAATGACATCTACCTCAGGGGTCTCCCCTGATAATGGAACTTGACATTGTGGGTTGTTACTGTCAGGGGTGGGGACAAGATCTGTCAGAGATCCATGTTTGGTCACACAGTATCCTAGAAAAAAAAAAGAAAAAGTGTTACTTAAATAATTAAGCTAAAATAGTCAGTATTTGGCCTGGACGAATCTGTGCTTACTCTAGATCTCTTCAAGATAAATCAGGTTTTATAAGTCTTGTGTCTTTACCACTATTTTAACCCCCCCCCCCCACACACACACACTCACTGGATGGAAGGGTTGTCCCTCACAGGGTTACCCCCCTCCACCCCTGGAACAGTATTAAATTCGCCAGTACCCATTAATACACCTGGGAGGAGAGAGGCACTGTGAGAGTCAACAGGTGAATAGTGGTAGAATATTCACCGAGCCGCGGATACAATGACCGTGGCCAGGGCCCCAGGGGGGTACTCCGACTTGTAAATGACGGGGATGATCGAATGAAGGCAAAACTCAGGACCCCAAAAAATCCCTTACTCTTTCGATATTACCCAAAAAAATCCCTGGACCAAAAATAACGCCTAAAAAATCCCTTGTCAAATTACCCCTAAATTGCTAGGAAGGGCAATAACGCTTGTGTTTGTTTATTCATCATACCATAAATACGCCAAGGCCGTACCAAATCTCTTTAAAGTTTATTTTTAATACCCAAAAGATCCCCTATTTGAATCAAGTCACCCAAAAAAATACTTGCCAAATCTTCTTACCCAAAAAAAAAAATGCCAGAATCGAAAATTTCAAATCCAAAAAAATCCTTCGATCATCCCCGTCATTTACAAGCCGGAGTACCCCCCCTGGGGCCAGGGCTTGAACCCAGAACTGTTGATGTTCCAGAGTATGGCGCACTAACTTTTTGGCCGTGGACTACAACACCCTTGTAAATGTTTTCAATATAACTGACCATTTTTCTCTGATTCCTTCTCCATTTCCTCCAGAACAGCTTCATGTAAGTTTACAATCTTTTCACTGCATGTTACTGAATGATCTGCCAAAGCTACATAAAAGAAAAACCATACAATCAATTATCAAAAATGTAATTTCCCTTTGTGTAATTAAGGGGATAATGAATTTAATTTACCCATGCTGAACATCAGGTCATCTTCCGGGGGAGAGAAAACCTACAAAGAAAAGAAAATAATTATTAATAAAAAAAGTTAAATTAAAAAATAATTAAAAAAGAAATTGCTCTGGTCCACATCAGTCACATATACACCTACTGGCATGTATTGTGATGTTTAATAAGTGATTTATTTACCTGGTTTGGAAATAACAAGTGTCTTCTGTAGATACGGGTGTGTCCAATGATCCCTTTAAATGTCTGTGACCCTTCTGTGCCGCCAAGTACCCAAAATCCTTCAGTGTCCTTAAAACTAAATGATCCATGTGGGAATCTGGGCAAAAATTAAAATCAAACAATCATCATCATCTTAACCTCCCCTTTATTTGATTATATCAATTTGATATTGATATTATTACATTTAAAATCTAAGTATGATTTGACAGTTTATACCACAAATCCACCTTTAATTCCCATATACAGTCAACTCTCGTTAAAGCGGACACGCTCGGGGCATCGTTTAGTGTCCGTTATAGCGAGAGTCCGTAATAGCAGGAGTCATTTCCAGTCAAACCTTATTCGCTGGGGATCTGGATTTTGTCCGTAATAGCGAGTGTCCGCAATAGCGGGGTGTCGGCAAGGCGAGAGTTGACTGTATAGCTGATATACCAGTGGGGAGGGGACAGAAGGATCTGAACATCCCGCCTCCCACACAGATAACTCCTATTTCCTGTCCTTTTCTTACTGTCTCTTGCAACATGATACTTTTTTATAAAAAAAAAAAAAATGCATTAATTAATGTTGCAAAAGGTTTCCCTATTACTCAAGGTTCCTGCCACCCTGGGAATTTCACTATCTACCTTTTCTTCACTAACTCCCACAATGTCCCCCTCCTCCTTACACTCAGGTTCCCATTTCTCTGCCCCCTCTCCCATTCACATAACACACAGTCACTGGATTAATATTCTTCCTGTGGTGCAATAAATCACATGCCTTTACAGGCAACTTTTTTTCAGAGTTTGATAATGAGTGCAAATTAAGATAAAAAAACCCTAAAAAAACAAAGCACCTCAAAACACTCATTGAGCTATAGCAGGGACTGCAGAACAATTTCCTAATTGGGGGGGGGGGGGGGCTGACTAGTGACTTGAAGTGGGGGGCTTTACAGACACTTCTCTTAGTAAATCTTTTTTTTTTTTTTCCAGAAATATTGGATGGGACTAAAGCCCCCCCCCCTCCCTCAGCACCCCCAGCTCCCCCAGCTCCCCTGGCTCCGCAGTCCCTGTATAGTCTTATATAAATATTTTAAGATTAAGATTAAAATTTATTTCGTAGTCTATGACTTACTCATTGTGTACTGCATTCTCTTCTTTCTCAAAAACATGGCCGTTACGGTGTCTGGTTGTGACATAAACAGTTGTATCATCAACTGACATCACAATCTGCACCCATTTTTTAAGAGGCAAGCGACTGTTGATAACAAATGCATAACCAGTGTCGGGTGTGTATTGCACTTGTATATGAAGGAGTCCTACAAGTAAAATTACCATCAGATGTTGCTTGGTTAGTTTTGTCATTTAAAAAAAAATACCTATGCAGATGTCATATTAATTAAGTGGTAAAACAGGCAAGGGAAAAGAATGCATGACAAATAGACCAAAAAAAGGTCAGTGACGAGGCTGTTTGAACTTGCTAATGTAAAACAATTTGAAGCTGACTGATGTAGAAAGCCAGTAATTATATATAAGTCAAATAAGACCCAGTCTTGCTTTTGTTCATAAATTATGTTTTGGAGGATGCAGAGAGTACCCTCCTCCCAGCAACGGGACCAGTGGGTGGGAACCCCAGATCTAGCATCATTATGTGGGTCGAGTTTGTTGTACTTTAGTCCTTGTTGTGTTTTCTCTCCCTCCAGAAAAAACACTATTAAATTTTGTAAATCCCAATTTGATCAGGAATCCAAGAGCCACTAGTTTGTCAGACAGACATGGTTAAACAATATTAAATTTATTTATGAGATAAAATATGCTCTCTGCACCCATTGCATGCCTATGATGTTAGATAACAAATCTACTATTATTATTATGTAAGGTCTGCAGCTACATGAACCTCTGTATACACTATGTGGTTGATAGCGAAGCAGGTTTTGTATGACAGTTTTCCACTAGATGGAGATTTATCGGGTGGGTAGGGTTATCCACCCTTTATAAAACTGGGTGACAGAGGTCAGTTTAAACATTGAACAACACAGTCATACTATATACCAGTTGATGTGATGCTTAATAATGGTGTCAATAGCACTGTACTCCTGTGATTAAGAATTCCACAGAGACCATCAAAGCATGGTTCCATCATGAAAATCCATGTTGAAATTGTAAACCTAAAAAGCAAAACATACAGTCTGTTTTATTCTAGAATAATCCAAGGTCAAGTGGCAATACAATCAACAATGTTCAGCTTTATGATCATGCTCGACATTTGAAGATGACTGATTTTTAAAAAGAATATTTACATGTATAATAGGCAAAAATCACTGCCATTGTCATTGTCGTCAATGTCTCCTAAATGTGTCCAAGAATTGGCTCAATTATTCTTAAAGACTACAAAACATAATTTTACCTTGGTTTTGACTTGCTGTATGCCTCAGCTAACTCTTCCCTGGGCCAGGCAAGAGGTGGAAGAACTCTAACAGGAAACCAAGGTCTTATTAGTGATATTTTAAGAATAATTTGATGAATAATAAATAATTAGAGGGCCCAGTTATTTAAAGCAATGTGATGACTTAAATTTTGATAGAGTTTGGCCAAAAAATATCCTATAGATGCGGTGGCTGCGTACAGAGAACTGTGTTGTGTTTCTGATAGGTTGCTTCTCAAGCTAACCAATCAGAGGGCCAATTGTAGCCCGTGAGAGCGCACCAAGGTTTTTCAGCACAAAAGTCAAACAAACTGGATGCTCTTGCAAGCTTAGGGCTATGTCACCAGTATGATATTTTGAGATTTAAGGCAAAGTTACCTTTTTTCCTCAGAAGGTAAAGAGAAATGCACCTTTTGAGAGACATCTGTTTCTCAGGTTAACATACATGTAGGGGTGGGGGATGAGACATGTGCTTGACTGCTTTTAATTTGCTTAGAAGTAAGTTGTCAAACAATAATGATAAATGTGGTGACAAAATTAATAAAAACCTCCAGTTTATGGTCATGTGCATGGTAGCATGTGTTACAGTATGAACTGTAAAGCAACATATTGTAAAGATGTAACTTAACAAGAGGGGACTATCTTATGTACCTTTTCAGACCAGTCTCTTTTCCAGTCAAAGCCACAGGAAATGTGAGTAGGTCTACAATGTCTATAAGGCAAACGCATTCATTCAAACCAAAACTTACTATTATACAACACTGGTAACTGATTTTGCAAGCTACATATTTTACATGCAAATACTTTCACAGTTTATCTAAGGCCAAGCCTTCACTAGTGAGCTAACAGCATTATGGCAAGGTCACTCAAACTCAAGAATCATCAACATAAGGAAGAAATTGCTCTTTTAGTTGTTATAGGTATTCATGTTGTGTCGCTAGTGTGACTGTAATTTAAGCTATTTTTAATGTTAAGGTGAATCAGCTACTAAGTTGCGCTAATCAATATCACAAGAATGCCATTTACCAAGGTGAGATAGAACGAGTTGCAGGTGTGAGATTCTTGTAGTATAAAGGGCTGTAAACATATTCACCAGTTCCCTGCTAAATAAAGACTAACTGAACATTTGGTTTGGGATTGCTGGTCCACCTAAAGAAGGGTCAGAGTACAGTGGATGTTTTGCTTCTTAATTGGTAAGTTATTCTGTAATTCCAGGTTGGGGGGGGGGGGTGCAGGGATGGCACAGTGGCAAGAGAGCTCATTTTGTACCAGTGCGGATGGCCTGAATTATTCAAATCCTGATTTTGGAGTCATAATTTATGTAAGTTGAGTTTATGGCTGGTTTTTGCTATTGTTCTCAGGGTTTCCTTTGGTTCAATATTAAGTTTTCGTTTCTCCACAAAAACCAACGCTTCGAAATTCCAATTCAATCTGGAAACAGTGGATGAAGAGCCACTCTGTTGACATACTACTGCAAATTCCTATTATATTACTGTTAAGTTTTGGGATACGCAAGTGAACACCTTGAAAACTATGCAAACCTTAGAGCTAACTCGAACAATCTGTTCCTTGAATGTTTAACTTACCTTTAAGATGCTGGCATTTCTCGATTTTCTTTGGACTATGATTTATCAAATATTCCCAAGGCCAAGGAAAACTAAACCCAGGTTTATGAGGTCTACTCCAAGGTGGAACCAATGGCAAGTGTATAAAATCCCCGGCTAAAACAGGCTTTGATTCTAATCCTCCAGGCAACAGATCTAGCAATGTTATGGTCACATGTATTTGTTCAACGTAAAGATCAGGAAATATACCGAGAGCTTTGTTCTCCAAATATGCCAATGAGTCTCGGAGAGAGACTTTAATGCTCAACGTTTGTGTCTCTTCTGAACGGTGAGCTACAACAACAACGTATTTGAACTCACTACGCTCTACACTCTCTATCCCGATTGATTTAACTTCGAGTGTTAAGAGTCTTGCCTCTTTAGTTCTGTATGAAAGAACAACGTTTAACTCTGCTTCTGCATATAAAGGCGCTTCGATGACCTTGACAAAATCATCGTAGACTTTTACACGTTGATGAAAATCCACTGGAATATCGAGCGTTACTTGAGGTTCTGTTCTTTTAGCTTTTCCTAGAATAATCAGCTGCAATAAACAGGAAATAAACAAGAGCAGGTCGTTTGTCGCCGCCATAGTTCTGTTGTTGAAGTTCTCCACAACATTTGAGACGTTTTGGCTCGCCCGGTGCTTGGATACCAGACTTCAATGAAAAGAATTTGGAATACGTTTTCTTCGTTTCATTGTTTCACGCCATCTCTGAAACGGCAAATACTGCACAGAAGGTTGCTGCAGGTTTTGAACATTCATTGCATGCAATAATCGGATAAGCTGACAAGTATTTTTACAAGATATGCAATTACAGGCAGGCGTTACTGTTTTGGCGCTAAAAGAATGGGCTCCAGGAAAGGAAAGGCACAAACCCGCGCGCGTACAAAATTTCCTTATATGGTTGGGTAACGGGGATTTTCTCTAAAAAGGTCCTTTACAAAACCTTAAGTACTCTGATATTCAATTTTTTGTTTTATTTAGGAAATTACCTCTTCTCTCCTCTCCTCCCAATGCCATACCTATTTATTTGGCCTGTCACGGAATGTCACGCAATCTTTACCAGGAAGTTGTTTTCAGGCTTTCTCTTCTGTCCCTTTTTTTTTTTCAAACCGAAAATACCAAACATCGTTTTATGTGCCAATTTTTGTAGTTTCTTGCTAGTGATGTGTAAAGCTTTGACAAAAATAGTAGTTACAGTGGCTCTTTCCTTCCACGAGTCTTCAACCATATTTACGGCAACCTGGCCATGAGGCCATCTGATTGGCCTGTCCCGATTGTGCTCGTGAAATACTGGAAAGTTGTTCACTGAAATGTCCAAAAATGCTAAAAAATTCCCAGTTATCCGAAAAGTTGCTATCAATTTTTTTTATATTTTTTATATAAACGTTTATTTAAAGCTTTATTTTTCGTTCTTTACAATAGAGGCTAACATAGTTGAGGGATAGTTCAAGAAAAATAGCTTGAAACTTAGCTTTATAGAGTTGCTCGCAAATGTGGGTACTCTGAAGTTTAACCGCACGAAAAAACGTTAAGTGACAGTTTATGTGTTCAAAACGTTGATAAAAATTTAAGAAGCTTTAAGACATTTGCATAAATTGAAGTTTTCTATGAAATCGTTGACTTTTTCGTGCTTGATTTTGCTTAAAAATTGCTCAGAAAGGCAAAACTTGCTCGAGGTTGCTAAAGCTTCAAAAAGTTGCTCCAAACGCCAAAAAGCTGCTCAAAAGTTGCCGAGCCAAATCGGAAGAGGCCTACCATCTGATAGGAAGAGGAGGGGGTGGGGGAATGTGTCATGGACTAACATCCCAGCCACCCCAGCCTTGCAGACGAAAATTAGAACTTTCACAAAGCCATTATTTCCGAAACAGTCCTTTTAATATCGAATGAAAAGTAGACTTACGTGTACACTAGCACGAAAACCATTTTCTTAATTAGAAACGTACAGAAAACGAAGTAACATTGTGGTGATTGGGATCTCTTCCAATTTACCTTAATCTTCTTTTTTCAATTGCGGCATTTCCAATCTGATTAAAGAGATGTCTTATCAAAAACTGCCGAAAAAATGCCCTCACGTATGAAATTTGATACCGTGCTTTTGCAACATTCCAAAGATCTTCAAAATTAATTTTAGCGGAAAGTTAAAGGAAGTGAATAAAAGCTTTGATTGCAAGCGGTGTTTTACTGTTTGAAAACCCTTTTTGTCCCGAAAAGAACTAATTAATGTACCCTTTCGGTCTCGAATGGTCGGCAAGATGAAATCAGTTTCCTTCACATATTAAATATCATGATTTAAACATGTTGTTAGAGGTATGTGTTAATTTTAGGTTTGATTACAAAAGAAAACTTTTAAAATTCAAAAATATCTGATAACGCGATGAAGTGTACCATTTGTTGATAAATCACAAAGCCTCACTCAGATCGTTAACGGAGATCTCTAAACTGTTTTTTCTTTGAATTTTAAAATTTGCGTTATCTGTATCATCAAACGTTCAAATAAAAACAGAAAAAAAGAAAAAAAGAAACATTTTTTTCGCCGTTAAGGAATAACCGAGACGCCTTAAGCGGATCTTTACAGGCTCAGTTCTGTTTTCTGTATGATCAATTCGCTTTCCTGCGAATTTAAAAGTAAATATTTTTCAAATCCAACGCTTGAGAGGACCTTGTGTCCCAATGAAGTTTTCGATGTTTTCAGTTGCTGTTGGCAATATGCCGCTAAGCGGCTAAAAACTCTAAAAGTGATATGTCCGCTGAGACCGGTAATTACTTTTCTGTCCTTATATCGCTCGGGGGATGAATTACTAATGGGTCAAAATGGGACAGGTGCAATATTTAAGGCAAACATCTCCAAAAGCTTGTTATATTACAGGCACAAGTATTCGGCAATTACTATATCATCCACCTAACGTGCGTGCACAACTGCGAACCTAAAGGACCACTGTAAAACAGGTATGAATTTATCGATTTTGACTAAATGTTGCTGAGTTTATTAATGCGCATAAAATCAGCGATTGATACAGAAAAGAGAACTGAAACATTCTGGTTGACACCAACTGATTTGAAGATATTGTATCTAACCGATGCGCGTCAAAATAGTGCGGAAACCTTGGAAAAGCCACACCAAATTATAGCTATTTCAGACTGCTTACATCGAGTTGTCGGTGTGAGGTGTTTAAAGAAAATTGCCAATTTTAGTTATTCCAGCTTAATAAAGCTGCAGAGTTTCGACACAAGAAAGTGTTTTAATGAGCTACATGTAAGAAGTCCTCGAAAACCATTTAAAGCTATCTTCGAAGTCAGTAAATACAAGTTTTTTTCTTTAATCAACAACGAAGAGTAAACTTCGGAAACACAGCTTTGCGTGTGGTCAATTTTCCGCAAGAAGAGGTGAATTTCAAAATGGATATATATCCCGGTATTAAATTACAAATAGAAACTGTGTTTCTGAGTGATTGTTTTCTCCCCCTTCTAAGCGGAAAGAGAATATGATTTTTTATTTTAGTTATACAGGAAATTACTTAAGGCTGTCTATATTTGTGCTTTTAAATAAAATAGCATTTGACAAGGATACTTGAGTAGGATCGATTCTAAGCCGACAACTAAAAATCACAACGCGTTCAAGAATACATATGAGAACTGATTTCAGCTCAAAATTGGAGCGATGCAACATTTATCAATCGCCGCAGAGAGCTTTTAAAATAAATTTTACAAAGGACGCGCAATGACAGACGTGTACCGCAAGTTCAAACATTTTTTCTGCTGCGACAGATTCAAAGCACTCGGGCGGCGAAACACTTGCAATGTGATTGAATGAAACAGCAATTGACTTTCAAAGAACCCCACGGCGTGTTCCAATTTCCAAAATATCTATTTAATTTTTAGTTGTCATTTATATTTTTCCATTGTTCCATTGACAAAAGTCAAAACCTCATTTTTTCCTTGCGACAATTTGCTTGATTCGTTTCCATTTACTAGACTTGATTAATTAATACGACTCGCAGCGTGGTTACAGTTTATAAACAAAATCGCGAGAAACCGGTCAACTTCGCGCCCGTGAAATGGTTTAAAAGGGAAAATTTACATACAAACTGCGGGTTTTATGGCATTGCAACTACCTTGTAACTCACCCAGGTACGATTAAATAATTCGAGATCAGTTCTAAGTACATTTGATTTGCAAAAAGAAACAAAAAATAAAATAAACATAAAGCGTGTTTTGCATCCACACGCCTTTATGTATTACTAACTCTAGACAAAAGCATCTAGTTGAATTCATAGAACATTCAATTTATATAGCAAAAACGTCTTGTTTCGCTGGGTTGTTAATCAATCTACACGTAAGAATTAGGATTTACGATCTGCAAAGCTAAGTTTTACACGAGCTAACTTTCAAAAAATAAAATAAATAGAAGTTCGCCTTCAGTCTTATTGATTGCCTGTAGTTTAATGAAATAAAGGCGCTTGACACATGTAAAAACTTCATTTAAAAGTAATATCGACGTTTAAAAATAGTAAAATAAATCAGGGATGTAAGATAGTCAAAATACGTAATATCAATATAAACTTATGCGGGAAAATAATGGATTTGTCGCCCGCCGTCTCTCACGGAAGCGTCCAGTGTCCTCTTAGTAATATGTAACCGGATAAACCCATCGAAAGCTAATTTTTACAAAACATTCCGCCCTTGTTGACATGTAAATTATTTATTCAACGTGATATTCTGTTCTTTTTATCTTGATTTTCATAGCTCAGTTGGTAAAACATTTTTACGGGATAAAATTGATTCGTATTCATTAGCGGATCGCAAATTAGTGGGTGGCTTTATTGTAAAGAGAAAGGAAAGCTGTCATGTCTTGTCTTAAATATTGTGACAACATGAATTGGTTCTGTTGGAAGCAAAATCTTGTTAACAAGAAAACTATTACTAATTAAAAAAAACCTGTGGCTTCAGTAAAATCTCATCAATTTACCGCTTGCGTGGGGTATTTAAGTAATGAAAACGAAAACCCCGAAGACAGAAGACCTAAGACCGAAAACGAAGACCCATACGAAAACGAAGGCCCGTACGAAAACGAAGACCCATACGAAAACGAAGGCCCGTACGAAAACGAAGACCCATACGAAAACGAAGACCAGTACGAAAACGAAGACCCATACGAAAACGAAGACCCGTACGAAAACGAAGACCCGTACGAAAATGAACGAAAACGAAGACCCGTACGAAAACGAAGACCCATACGAAAACGAAGACCCATTCGAAAACGAAGACCCGTACGAAAACGAAGACCCGTACTACCCTTGCGTGGGATCTAATTTTTCGATTTCAGCTGGTTCTTTTTAAGTTTATATTGATTCTTTTCTTTTTAAAAAGAACCCTTCAAGATTCCGTGAAATTGTACACAGGCTATTATTTTACATTATATATGTTCGAGTGGTAGATGTCCTCTTAAAAAGGGATTATGTTTTGCTTGTTTAAACGAAATGCAACTTTTTTCTTTACAAAGAGCTCATCACTTCTGTCGTCTGTCTATCGCGGAAAACGCTGTTTCTTTACTTAAGTTTACTGAATCAACAACATCTATTCTATTTTTGTAACTTATTTACCCAGGGGCGAAGTGAAACGTCCTGTTTTTATGCTAATAACATGTAAACATTAATTAACACAAATTCTTCCTTTTCAGAAAACTGCAAACACAGGCGCCATGTACTGCTGAAATAAAAAGGGAAAATTTAGATTCAAGTCACGGGTTTCATGGTACTGCAATAGTTCGTAATACGCACAGGTACAATTAGATAATTTGAGATCATTTCTCAGTACATTTGATTTGCAAAAAAGAAACAAAAATGAACATATAGCGTGCTTTTGCATCCACACGCCTTTATGCATTCATGACTCTATACTAGACAAAAGCATCTAGTTGAATTATATTCATAGAATATTTAAATTTATATAGCAAAAACGTCTTGTTTCGCTGGGTTGTTACAGTGCGAATACTCGAACCGGGACAGTTTGAACAAAGTTAACCAATCACAACGCTAATTGAGAACAAAGAAAGGCGGCCTTTTTTAGAAATGGACCAATAACGTCCAAGACCGCAAACAATAGATTTGCAACAAAATTTAAACAGACAACAACGTTTGAAACAGTTGTGGACCTGTACAGGCCCGCAAATGATCCCGGCCCGCAAATGATCCCGGGACCGCAAATGATCCCCAAATTGGACCGCAAATGATCCCAGGACTGGAAATGATCCCCAGATAGTACCGGAAATGATCCCCGGACCGGAAACAGTCGCCTGACCGTAAATGACCGAATATGCGTGGACTAAAGAATTTGGACAGGGGATTTAATTTTTTTAAAATCCATTTTTTCTTTATAATACAACAATAACAAAAACAATTACCGCAAGAGAATGTACCGTATTTGAACGATTTAAATTCAAAACCATAACTTTAAAAATATCGATATAGCTGCTAAATATGCAATGATATAAACTAATCTATAAAAACGCGACATAAAGTTTAACAATCCAACCAACAGAAATATGAACTCTCTCCAATCAAGGGATGATTTGTTTACGGCGAAATGCGTTTAGCTGATAGCCATTTATTCACACGCAGTCACGCAGCGTTCATAGCGACAATGTCTAGACGAAAAGTCTAGAAGCGTGAGGTTGAGTTTTGTTGCTGATTTCAAACATTTCCACCTCTTTTTCTCGAGCTACTCTCTTTCGAAATCTGTGGCTTATTTTTTTTTCTTTGAATGTCTTTATCAGGTCACAGAAAAAAATTCTGACACAGAATTTTCACAATGTTCTGGATAAGGCGACTGAAAATTCTCTAAAAAAGTGACTACTTTTTCGCGTAGCTTTCAGTACAGAGGCGGAGAGGATTGACGGTAAGAAATTTGCACGTGCAGAAGTGACAGCTCTACGCGTGCGGTATGCAAATAAATCTACCCAGTGGTAATACCTAATCGTTTACTGTATTTCATTTCATATTTGCAAGAGCGAATTATGAAAGTAAAATGTGTTTAAAATAATGGTTTTAAAAAACTACTCCGATATTAGCATGTAGAAATTGTGTTCGCTTCCAAGGACAAGGAAACTCGTGTCTACCTAGGCAGCATTTTACAGGAAAAAAATTCCAAGTGGTTAATTAGACAGCAGAGGCATCTTCGAAGATACATGTTTATTTTTGAGGTGTGTTTTCTAAACGAAAAACTTAGATAGTCACTTGTTAATTTTGTTATTTCGCGTGGTATTTTCACCGCTTTTTATCGTTGCGTTTTTGCATGAGGTGCTTATCTTTTATAAATATACATCCATAGACTATTCATAAAGTCCATGCCATTCCAAATATTTTGTTGTATCATTTACACGTATCATTTCCGGTACTGGGATCATTTGCGGTCCGATTTGGGATCATTTGCGGTTCCGGGATCATTTGCGGGCTGGGATCATTTGCGGGCTTGTACAGACCTCTCAGGAAACTTGCCTTGTATTTGATTGGGTAGTTTCGATCCTAAATTTTCACTGACTGCACCGAATTTTGAGTAGCGCTCGTAAAACCGTAATCAAAAGTTGGATTTCACAGGCTGAAAAATTCTTCAAAAGAAATTTTCTGATAAAATTGTATTGCTCTTCGTTGGTGATCGATAGCACAGTAAAGAATAACGAAGGACGCTTTTATTCACGACAGACGCGAAACGGGATGGAACTGTTTCAAAGGACGTCTCAAGTGCCTATTCCGTCGTATGCAGTGTCTTATGTCGCATGTGAGCAGAAAGTGAATAGAAACGTTCTTGATTTCATATTTGAAAAGTCAGTTGTTTTCACTCTTCTAAGTTACATACTCGTGTTTGTTGTGATTATTTTTTGTTTCTGACGAAAGACAAGGCAAGAAAGATTTGGGATGCCGCCACAGCGACAACTGACCTTTCAAATTTTATTAATGGCAATTTTGCTTTCGCCGCTTGAAATGAATTTTCTCCCATAAAAGTTTCAGTGACGTTAGTCTGTGGTAATTTTATAAAACCACAGAAAGATTGAAGACTCAATGACGAAACGGAACAAACTCCTCTTTCACGAAAACCGTGAGTTTACAAAGTTGTAACAGTAGATTACCGACAGAAAATGAGTCCGTGAGCAAACAAGCGAAAACAACATTCGACCTGATGTTTACATTTCATGTGGCCTCAAATCGTGTCAAAAAATGTAAAGTGATAACTTGTGGACAGTTATACGGCACCGACGATATAAGTATTCTAAGTATTCTGTTTTCGTGAATTTCAAAGTCATACGAAGGTGTAAAAGCAATTTGTTAACATTGGCGAGGAAGTGACTCGCATCGATTTCAAGGCAACAGACAGAGCAAAGCTACTGAAAAGTTAGAGCGAAATGAAAATAATTACGGCGTGAATTTGATTTCACAGTCTTCATTTTATTTCCGGAGTGAAAATTTTCAAACAAGAGCGAACACAGTGTGGAATGTTCAATTCACAACTCCTGGCCGTGAAGAGAAAATTCACGGTTCGTAGTTTGATTTGTAAACTTTTCGCGAAGATAATATTGTAACATACATCTTGAATAATTTGTCTAACTTTATCTATCTATGATCTCTATCTACGACCTCTTGAAAATTAAGGATCGAAACTAACCAATCAAAAACAAGGCGAGTTTCCTGAGAGGTCCGCAACTATTTGCAACGTTGTTGAGCTTTCAAATTTTTCTGTAAATCTATTGTTTGCGTTCTTGAACGTCATTGGTCTGTTAACGAAAAAGGTCGACATCCTTTGTTCTCAATTAACATTGTCATTGGTTAACTTTGTTCCAACTGTCCCGGTTCGAGTATTCGCACTGTAATCAATCTACACGTAAGAATTAGGATTTACGATCTGCAAAGTTAAATTTTACACGTGCTAACTTTCACAAAATAAAATAAAAAAAAGTTCGCCTTCAGTCTTATTGATTGCCTGTAGTTATAAGTGCGCTTGACACATGTAAAAACTTCATTTAAAAGTAATATCGACGTTTAAAAATAGTAAAATAAATCAGGGATGTAAGATAGTCAAAATAAGTAATATTAATATAAACTTATGCGGGAAAATAATGGATTTGTCGCCCGCCGTCTCTCACACAGTTCTTACGGAAGTAAGTAAGTTAGTTCAGGTAACCGGATAAACCCATCGAAAGCTAATTTTCACAAAACATTCAGCCCTTGTTTACATGGGGACTACATGTATTAGATTATTTATTCAAGATGATATTCTGTTCTTTTTATCTTGATTTTCATAGCTCAGTTGGTTAAAACATTTTTACGGGATGAAGTTTCGAGAAGTTAGTTCGCATTCATGAGCAGATCACAAGTTGGTAGGTGGCCATATTGTAAAAAGAAGGACAGCTGTCATGTCCTGTAGCAGATATTGTGATAACATGAATTGGTTCTGTTGGAAGCAAATTTAAGTTAACAAGACAACTATTAATAATTAAAAAACTCAGGCCTCAGTAAAACCACATAAAATTACCACTTGGGTTGATTCTAAGTTTTGATCCCAGGTAGTGTTTTATTCCGCTTTTCAGGCTAGGCCATCCCAATAAAATGTTTCGTTTCCCATCGCCCCGTCTCTTATGATGGTGGGTCGGTGGCTCGAGCAAAAGAAAAAAAAGAAAAGAAAAGAAAAACACTTTAAGAGATCTGGGTTCATTTAAGAAGCCCAGAGATGTAGAACCGAAAGATTTTGTTTCAGTCGATCTCGCTGAGAATGCTGGAACAATTGCTCTTGGCAAGAAATACCCTTTGAAAAACTTAGTATCGATGTTAATTAAAAACAAGGATATCACATCGTACCAACTGTTGTTAAAAAACAAGATCGTGTGCTTGTAAATTAGAGTACTTGCCTCTTTGATTAGTGAATCTGGAATTTTGTTTTTACATTTCGAAAACGGACGGTCGGGCGCTGCCGGGAAACGAAACATTTATTGGGATGACCCTTTCACTTTTTAAAAGAACCCTTCAAGTCTGTGTGAATTTGAACACAGACTACTGTTTTACATTATATATGCTCGCGTGGCAGATGTCCTCTTAAAAAGAGATTATGTTTTGCTTGTTTAAACGAAATGCAACCTTTTTCTTTACAAAGAGCTCATCACTTCTGTCGTCTGTCTATCGCGGAAAACGCTGTTTCTTTACTTAAGTTTACTGAATCAACAACATCTATTCTATTTTTGTAACTTATTTACCCAGGGGCGAAGTGAAACGTCCTGTTTTTATGCTAATAACATGCAAACATTAACACAAATTTTTCCCTTTCAGAAAACTGCAAACACAGGCGCCAGTTTCAGTCTCGTTAATTGATCCTTTCTGTAAGAATTTGCATTCAGAGCGAGTAAGTCACGGATCGAAGCAGCCGAAAAAGACAGCCATCGAGTGAAATAGCGCCAGAAAGCTAAAGGTTAAAATGAACTTGACCCAGGCAAGCCAGCTAAATGCAACTGAATCCACGCCACAAACAACTCCGTTACGAAGTGATGCTGAAGTGTACATTCAAGCCGTTGTACTCGTCTTTATATCCATCGGCAGTGTGTTCGGCAACGCGTTCGTGGTTGCAATCATTGTATTTAACCACAAACTCCACAAACCGACTTATTATTTCATCGGCAGCCTCGCATCAGCAGATTTCCTCGTCGGAGCGATCTACATTCCATTTTACATCGTTTCTTCGCTCGCTCAGGAGTGGTACTTATCAATGGCTTGGTGCGAGTGGCATGCGGCTTTCATTTCGTTAAGTCTCAACGCCTCTCTTATGACGCTCTGTTTAGTGAGTGTGGATCGTTTCTTGGCGATAACCGATCCTTTAAGGTAAGACTCATTCAACTTCTCTTAAAGTTACCTGTATAAATCCAACAATTCTATGTCATAAAACTCGCAGTGCTAAAAAAGAAACCATTTAACTTCGTCAAGTGTCGTGTTTGTTCTAATTCTTCGCAACATTTTGTGTGTTTTGACAATTCATGAAATGGAATTTCAATTTTTCTGATAGGTCAGCCGGATTTTTACAGTTTACTTTGCACCAAATTATGTTTGATCAGGCTTATCTTATAATCAATGTCCTACGGGAAAAATAATTCTTTCCACCATGCAATTTACACATGCAAATAAAACTGCGAAATCATTAAATGGAAAACGAAGTTTGGAAGGGTTGGAAGGGTCTCTTGTATTTCCGGGGTTGCAGATTGGAAAGTAGATTTCAATTTTTAGTACATTAGGGATATATATTCCTATTCATTATCGTAGAAAAATAATGTTAAATTTGCCTGCCGTGCACTGAGTTTGGAAAGCAATATTGAAAAATGCAATTAAATGTGTTTATCACTGTAATTTTAGAGAATCTTGAATGACAACTTAGGCATAAAGGAGCATTTGCGAAGCGGGTAATAGCTTGCCATATGAATAACATGGGTTGTTGTTTGTTTGATTAATCTGTTGCTAATGATTTGGTCTTATTTTAAACTATGATAAAAAGAAAGTCTGCAAATAACTAGTCAGTAAAAGGGGTGCTGACAACTCGAATAGGCGCTCAATTTCGGAGAACAGCAAAATTTTGCAGGTGAAAAATTACTTTGTGGCACTTAATTTTTACCAAGGTTAATTTTGTGAACCGACTAGACTACAAAACAGGCTTTTTTCTTTGTTTTTTTCTTCTCGCCTCCGACACGCCTTAAGGAGGCTCGATGTAGTTTTTTTAGCCGAAGGGTGGTTGTTTTGAAAATTAAAATATCTAGGAAGCCAATGTTCGATTTTTGCCAAAATACACCATAATGATCAAATATGACCAAATTTTAATTTTTTACTCGTCACTTTGTCACAAAGGTTACCATAGCAACCATTGACGTTTTCTTTTGTTCTCAAACAAGCTTGGTTTTCTCGAAATCTAGACTGACACTTGGTATTCATTTATTGATATGTTCAAGTACAGTAGATTTACCACCTGTGCTCAAAATTATAGGAAAATCTGTAAGAGCGTTTTAGAGTAAATCAAGAATGAAGTTTTTGGTATTTTCTTATAATTTCTTACAATCGGCAGTCGATATATTTTAACAAATTAAAGCAAAAAGTCTTTCGCTTTTAGTTAATGGTCTTTGATGGTGTAAGTATTTATATTTCAGTGAGAGAAACTGTGCTCAAATAATACGAAACAATTTTAAGGCGCCTATTTTATATTAAAACGGTGTTTTTCTGAAAATTTCATTCTTGATTTACTTGAAAACGCTCTTACAGATTTTTCTAAAATTTCGTCAACAGTTAGTCAATCTACTAAACTTTAACATATCAAAAAATAAACACCAAGTGTCAGTCTAGATTTCGAGAAAATCAAGCTTGTTTGAGAACAAAAGAAAACGTCAATCGTTGCTATGGTAACCGTTGTGACTAAGTGACGGGTAAAAAATTAAAATTTGGTCACATTTGATCATTATGGTGTATTTTGGCAAAAATCGAACATTGGCTTCCTAGGTAATTTTAATTTTCAAAACAACCACCCTTAGTCGAAAAAAACTACATCGAGCCTCCTTAAAGCTTGTGCGACAGTCGGCGTTACACGATGGACGATTGGCGCTTCGCAGCTTCCACTGAAAAAGCGACTGGTTTGCAGTCTACAGATTGACCACTTTTGTTTTTTGCGGGAAATAATTTTTGCGATGGGCAAAAAATGGGTTTTCTTACAGGGAAGTAATTTTTTCGAATTTTAGGAATATTTCAATCGAAATTATAGTCCGGCGGCATAGCTGAAAAATTGTGTCATTTTTGTTACTTCTCTCATATTTTGCAGAACAATAGAGATATGCATGCTGATTAACTTCTGCTATAGAACCACTCTCAGTTTTCACCGTATTGCCTGTAAATGGCTTTCAAGTTTTTCCTCGCTGAGACCCCCCGCGAAGACATACGTCCTCTTTTAGTAACTCAGGAATGATTTGATCATTTGCGCAAAAAAGTGAAACTTACGTATGAATTAAAACATTTGCTTCCAAAAATTAAATTTTGTTTCATTAATGAGCCATTCATGCAAACAAATACAAAAAAATAGTGTATAATTATCCGTTCAAAAAATTGCATAAATGCAATACTTGCTGTTGATTGTCCTCCCTTGCCCGTGTTTTGGCAATATTATTTTCGCAGTGGCAACTTAGCACAGGCATAAGGGAAAATTATTAACCTGGCATTACTAGGCCGTAATTTAAGCTTTTTAGTTCAGCAAAGTCTTCCAATAAAAAAAAAAGTATGAAGGAATCATCAGACCAAAAAGCTGAAGCAAATGCGTATATCATGCCAAGAACATACAAGCGAGGAGAGTGAATGCCTAGCAGACTCGAAACGGAGCAACTGTGCTGCTGGTATTTCACCCTGAAAAAGGATTTACAGAGTTTTTATGATTCAGGAGAGAGAATTGCTGAGACGCGTTTGAGGCACAATGCCTCATGGGATAGACTATGCCATGTACCATATTGCGGGAACTTAATTTCGCGAAAATGGAACAGGTATATTTCGATTCGCGGAAATTAATATTTGCACTTTGGCCAAAAAATACGTTAAAAACATAAAAAAATACAATAAAAATTTTTAAAAATAATATTTTGCGGTTCTTTAATTTCGCAAAAAAAGTCCTGCGAAAATAAGTAACAATAATGTAGTAAAGTACTACCAAACTGAAAACGCTTGAGTAAGAAAGAAAGCAAAGTGACGGAAATGCATCAAAGCAACCAGATAATATTGAAAAGCCCGTGAGATGTGGTATAGCTGGTACGACTGTAGGACTAGAAAATCTGTTTCTTTTAGATGGGACAAGCCGCTTAGGGAAACCGAATATTTCGTGCAGGCACCATAGAGCTAGTATCCCCTAAGTATAAAAAGTTGGTGTAAAAGCTCTCTACTGCCTTTTTTGGATTGCACTCATTGCGAGGCGATGATAAGTCACGCTAAAACTGCTATTGGCAAAAACGTAGAGTACATAAATCCGGGACAAACTGTGATTATTGCTTGCGATCAGCCGCTCTTTGCTTTAGCAAAAACAGTCGAGTGGGCTCAGAAGGATCGTACATGCATGGGAAGATAAGCTGGAAGCCATGCTTGGTGGTCTCCACATCGAGCAGGCGGCACTAAAGGCTTTCAGGACCTGGTTTGCTGGCAGTGGATGGGTTGACGGAAGTTCTGTCACAAGCTAAGATAACTACAGCAGGAAGTGAGCGGAATCACTTATCAACTGTGCACGTATTACGCGCACTAGGTACGCTCAACAGGAAACTGCAGCAAGTTTGTTTATTCTTCAGAAACAGGAATACAGGAAGTATGTAATATCTGTTTAAATTAGGGAGAAGAAGCTGATTCGATTTCCACGTGAAGATAGGCCTGACAGAGAATCCAAGTGTGTTACAAGGGTGGATGGTATCTGGGCCTGAACTACCGAGGTTGGTTAGACAGTTTGAAAATAGTTATGAACACAAGCACGTGCATGCTGCCCCATCACGAGTACTTTCAATGCAAGTAAAACAAAGTTCAAAGATCGTGTCAGACCCCTGGTGCCAACAATATAATAGAGGAGCTGAGCAATCCATTTGCGGAGACCTGTCAATTTGATCTAGAAAAGGAACAGCCGAAATTATATTCGTCCCGAACAAATTGTCCATTGTTTTCCAAACGCAATAGTGGTTGCCAGAATCGCGGAGGCAACCTCGATAAACAACATCTTTATCTGATAGAGGAACCAAGGTATCGCACCCAGTAGAATAGGACTGGACGTTCAGCGAGGAAACATGGCGACCAATATGGTGCACACTGTCTGACACTGCAATGTCCTGTCAAGAGTTCGTCCTATGTGGCTGCAAGACCGGCTGTTTGTAGCAACAATAGATGCGAGCGAGTGCTATAGAGCTTATTTGCCTTGCACGTTACTGTGTGTGTGCGTGCCATGGAAGATGTCTAAGATAATAGTTTCCAGACAGCATTTTGATCTAGAAAAACACAATAGCTATAGCTATGTGTATGTCACTAGAGCCGCTAGCTTAGCTATATCAACTCAGCAGTTATCTAGGTTGTCATATTAACACATGGCAAATTTCAACATTGTACCTCTAAAGAGAAGTATTAAACACAATACACAACACAACAACAAAACACAACACTTTATTTGCACCCTAGATTAAATTAAATTTACAATACAAGGAGAATACAAATATATTGAGTGTATGGCTGCCCAAAATAACCACCATTGGCTAAGGAGATTGGGCAGCGATCCTAAGTGTTTAATACAATAATTTCTAAAATGGGTCAGGTACTTAGGACTTTAATAAACAAAAAAATACACCAACACACAGACAAAAAAAATAAGAAGTTTACTTAAATAATTTAGTAAAAACAAGCTGGAAAATATAGTTTAATTAGGGACAGATTAAATAACAGAACAAAGGAATTAAAATGTGAATGATGAGTGTTTTGTTTTTCAATTTCCTGATCTGAACCTGCAAACAATGCATAAAGTGCATAAATTAAGTTGCGGTTACTATGACGATGGCATTTTATTCCGTTGTTCATCTCGGCAGGGAAGCTCCGGGCCATCCCTATACGCCGTCATATCCATATCTCCTGTTAAAACATGAAGAAAAACGCTTTCCACATGTAGCTCATTTAAATGCAGTTTCCATGGAAACAGCGTCTCTGTCGAGATGGTTCTATAGCTTAAAATGTTTATATCGATAGTCTTTCTCTGTGTGCCAAATTTCAGGCTGGTAACAAAAAGTGCACAATTCAGCCGCAATTTTGAGCTAGGCCGCCGGACTATTACAACATTTTCGTATTTTATTTGACTTTACAATCAAAATAAAAGTCAAACGCTGTGCGGATGTTTCAAACGATTTAAAAAACCATTCAAAATAAGTGTCAATCTACTAAAATAACGTCTTTTTCGGGGAAGACAGCGAGTCGTCTCTCATTTTTTCAATTTAAGTCCATTACGAACGCGAAAAAAAGGGAACAAAAGCGATATACGAGGGACGAATTAGCCGCGAGCTACCGGTATTACCGTTCCCAAGGAATTTAGAGCAAAACAGAGACGGTTCGCAGACTGTGCGTAAGCGAACAGAGAAGACGACGAAAATTCAGGCTAAGAATATAACAAAGCCGAAAACGTGATGTCTTTGTCAACAAAGCGGGAACTCAAGCTTAACAAATGTCTCAGAGACGTCATTTTCAACCCGACAAAAGTAATGATATTGAAATCACTCAGGTTTTCAACGTTTGCTCTTGAAAATCGTTTGCATGTCATCTTGAATTGTAATAAACACTGGCAAACATAATATCAATCAATCAATAGTCATGAAAATTAACTGCTTAGTTCTTTTTGAAGCGTAAAATAAATTGAGAATGGACACTGAAAAAAAATTAAGAAGTCGCCATTTTTTTGTCGGTCGGTCAAAGCGTTTCTGGCGAAACAAACCGTTTACGGAAACTGAGTGTTTTTCGTTGTTCGCTAAACTACGTGATAAATTTACCAAAAACATCTGCGACGGGCTGTAATGTAAAACGTGCTTCAAATATCCGGCATAACAATTTTATTCCGTTTTGTGAAGGAAATGGTAAGCTGACTTCCTTTTTCACTCGAGAAAAAAAAAACGGAAATCCATATCCTTAGAAATAAATCGAAAATATCCTATAACGCGAAAATACTTATAACGCAAAATTAGAAATGCTAATATCATTCCAAATCTGAATAGATCACCTTAATACGAACAAATTTTAATTTCGAAGATAACTAACGATGGATCTGAAATGAAACTAAACGGCTAAAAGAAACTGTATTATAAAATAACTTTTTTACAAATAGCTAGAAGAAATTGTAGTACATCTTCTTTCATTTAAGAGTCCCCCAGTGTTTGATTCTTAAGGTGATTTTTTTTATTTTAACTCTTAGTTCCCTAGTGGGAAATTTTAAAAAATGTATTTGACAATAACATTTTCTATTTTGACACCCCAAAGAAGTTAAACGGATGAAGCTAAACTCGATAAATATTTCGCCTTTAACTGATTTTTATAAATATCATAAATGACTTGGCATTTAGATTTCTGCTGTTCTAACTGTAAGATTTAAGATTAAGATTTAAAGATTTTTAATACAGTTTTCTTGCACAAATAAAAGAAAATGGTTGTCTTAATTTCAAATTTTCTTTCTTTAAATAACCCTTCATGTATTTGGTCATCAATTTGATGAGTGTTTTAATGAGTTCAAGCCTCTGAAATAACCCGCAAATTGTTCTCTTTTGTGTAAGTTAAGAAACAGGCAAAGAGAAAATGTGAAAATTTCTTGTATGGACGCTTTCAGACATTTTTCACACCCTTTTCAGTTCCCGTTTTAACTTTTAATTAAAATGGTCGCCCTACACCTAAGCGAAAGAAATTAATTTAGGAAGCAGATTGTTATATCAGGCGCCATGAACCAGGAAAATCTCATTAAGTAAACTTGATTAATCAACAGCTTTCAAAGAAGTCACTAAGTCGTATTTGTATAATTTTTACTTTTAAATAAGGAAGACTAAAATGACAAATTGAAGAGTACTTGTACCTGGATTTCATTTTCGTTGCCGCCATTTTGAATAAATTAATTTTGCGAACTCTGTGCCTGTGGTAAAATATGGACATTTTCGTCTCCAGGGCCGCTTGTCCCTCTTAGCCGGCTGAGCCTGTACACGAAAGACAGGTGGCTTTCGAAACACATGATTTGATTGGCTAGTTTAAAAAAATAGAAGTTTCAAATCTAGCCAATCAAATCAACCGTTTCAATCTCTCGTACAACAAAGGGATTTTTAAAACGGCTCTTTTATTGGCTGTTCCTTTTGTTAAAATACAGTCAATCAAAATGATGTGTCCCAAGAGTCACTTGTTTCTCATGCACAGGCTCAGCCGGCTAAGAAAGACAAGCGGCTCAGAATGTTGCTAACCAATCTCATTCCCAGGATCTTCTCGGCTCACGTTCAAAATTCAATATGGCGACCACGACTGTCATCTAAGATTTGAAACGTTGCAGGGAACTACAGTCGGTATTAAAGTGCAAACGCAAGCTGATAGCGTTTATTTTTGTTACTTTTAACTCAATCTTTATTCGTATCTCTATTGACATGTAGTTGATCTGTATTTGGTTGGACTAAAAAGAAAGGAATATTAAACAAAACGAAATCGAACGATATGAAAATATCCGAAATAAAAACACTTACAAGCTTTGTTGGCTCGTGATAGAGAAATCCTTGTGTAGAGAGAGAAATCCAAGAACAGTTTTGTTGACAGATAAATCCGAGAACAGTTTCTGTTGAAGACTAGCTCGACCCAACTGACTGAGCACATGGCCCAGACCATAATACTAGAACACTGCTACCCAGTCCCCGAGGACCAGGAGCAGAAACTAACCAAAATATAACTGATACGTTTTGTAACTAACAATTTTACCTTCTAGGTACCAGACTACTCTGACCTCTTTCCGTTCAGCCATGTTACTCCTGGTGGGCTGGGTCCACTCCATCTTCTGGGCGTTTGCACCGCAAGTAGGCTGGGGCGAGGTCGTCTATGATGCCAAGACCTCCACTTGCCGTCCAAACTGGGGCGCGAAGGGGCTGGTAAAGAGAGTGTATGTTCTCGGTCTGGCTTTCTTTACGTTCGCTTTGCCAGTACTGTGTATGGTCTACTGTTATTGCAGGATTTTCTTCGTAGCCAGATACCATGTGAAGAGCATTAAAAAGAACTCGGTGAATACAGCGGGCTCTAGCGTGTCAAATCAAAGAGCTATGGAAACCAAGGCCATGAAGACACTGTTGATCGTGTTAGGAGCGTTTGTGGTCTCGTGGCTTCCATACACGGTCTGCTCTGTAGCTACGATGGCCACTAAAGGATCCTGGGAATTATCCAGCAGCGCTTTGAACGCGGTGCTCACGATCACAATGTTGAATGGCTGCGTGAACCCGGTGATCTACGCTATCCGGGATCATCGGTTTCGCAAAGGAATGAAACGAATGTTATGTCCCTTGAGGTCAAGAGAGTCCCGAGAGTTTAACAGCTATCTATCTACTAAAGGAGAAACGACCATAGTATCGGCACAGGAAAACGTTGAATTAGGAAACATCAACCTTTCACAAGAAACTTCAGGTGATGAACGCTTGGGTAATGCGCAGACACAAACTTAAACAATGACCGGTCCTGAGCCCTGAGGACCACCGTGGGCCTTGAAACCAAAGGATAGCCTTTCTACTGGTCGGCTGTTGAATTCTGTAGCTGGTTGCTGACCAGTGAAAACTGAGGCATACGCGCGAAACAGGTTTTCGCATATACTTTTAAATTATTGAAAGAGCGCGCGTTGGATATAAGATGGTAGGTAGCCAACAAGCGCGACTGTACTTATCAGCCAGGAAATACCGGTAAAGCTTGCTAATTTTATTCTGTAGAAAAGACCGGAAGATGATTGTTATAGAACATGTTTGTTGGGCGTGGTATAATTAACAATTACTCCACGAGTTTGTGTTGGATATGAAATGGAAGATAGCCAACGACACGTTACGCGCCTCGTTGGCCATAACAATCTCACATCCAACAAGTGCGAGTTTAATAATTGCTTTATTAAAAACGCCCGAAGTATCGCGATATTCCAAGAGACCAAGAGTTACGGTGGGCCCGTTTTTTCATCTTGCGCGCCAGCACTGTGGAACAGTCTCCCACTTGATGCGAGAAGTGCCCCATCGGTTGGCACTTTTAAAACTACAGTCAACTCTCGTTGTAGCGGACACGCTCGGGGCGTCGTTTAGTGTCCGTTATAGCGAGAGTCCGTAATAGCGGGAGTCATTTCCAGTCAAACCTCATTCGCCGGGGATCTGGATTTTGTCCGTAATAGCGAGTGTCCGCAATAGCGGGATGTCCGCAAGGCGAGAGTTGACTGTAAACTTAAAACGTTTTTATTCATAAATGATCTTTAGTATTTTTTAACGAATTTTAGTATTTTAAAATAAATTTAAAAATTTTATGATGAACTTTAGTATTTTATAATGAATTTTAGAATTTTAATGAATTTAGTATTTTATCATCCTATTGTAATTTTAAATATTGTATTTACTTCCCTTAATATTGTTTTCGTTAATATAGATATATTACTTGTAAGAGCATTGAGATGTTTAATGTAATGCGCTAGAATTAAATTAATATTATTATTATACTTGAGCTCCCCAGCTGCATACGTTGACGCGTATCGGCTACCATATTTGTGTCAATGGTATATGAGCTCATATACCATTGGCTTAGACTGCCAGGCCGCTAGAGTATAATAGAACCTCTTGAAACACCGCTGCGCTAGTTTACATCACGATGCAAAAACCGGAGTTAAGCGATAACATAGCGCGGGAGCAGGTTCACGTTTAGGAATACCGTAGAATTCCGGTTATAAGCCCTGGGCTTATACAACTTCGTAAGGGGTTTTGGGTGGGCTTATAAGCGGAGGGGCTTATATCCGGGAGGGCTTATAAGCGGAATGAAAAAAACGTTTCAAATCGACCCACGGGAGTGTTGATGGAAATACGTTTTTAAGTTAATAACACATAATAAAGCAACATTTAGCCCTGTTCAGTACTGTCATCTGGTAGAGGGGGGCTTATATCCGGGGGGGCTTATAACCGGATGTATTTTTTTGTTTCCAGGATGATGGGCCTATAACCGGGGGGGCTTATAAGCGGGGGGGGGGGGGGGTTTATAACCGGAATTCTACGGTACGCACGCGAGTAGCGAAGATGCGAGTTGCGAGAAAAGTGAACAACTGATAAGTTAACTAGCCCTTTTGAGACCCTTTAGTAAGAAAAACTAGACTTTATTTTATGCTTTAACTAACGTTTTAGCATAGCGACGAAAAATAACGTGAACAAGAAAGAGTGGGGACAAGAGGTGGGGGGGGGGGTGGAGAACGAAAAGCTATTAATTTAAGCAGTCCTTTCAATATTGAATAAAGGCAGAAGTTCATAATTCTATTTGGATTATAAACTTCTTATGAAGGGAAGACTTACGTGTACGCTAGTGCAAAAAAAAAACATTTTCTGATTAGAAATGTACAGAAAACGAAGTAACATTATGGAGATTGTGATCTCTTCGAATTTACCTTAATCTTCTTTTTTCAATTACGGCATTTCCAATCTGATTAAAAAGATGTCTTATCCAAAACTGCCGAAAAACATGCCCTCACGTGTGAAATTTGATACCGAACTTTTGCAACATTTCAAATAACTTCCAAATTCATTTTAGCGGAAAGTTAAAAGAAAGCGAATAAAAGCTTTGATTGCAAGCGGTGTTTTACTGTTTGAAAAGCCTTTTTGTCCCGAAAAGAACTGATTAATATACCTTTTCGGTCCCGAAAGGTCGGAAAGATGAAATCAGTTTCCTTCACATACAGTGGAGCCCCGTTAATACGGACACCAAGGGGACAGGCCAAATTGTCCGTATTAACGGGGTGTCCGTATTAAGCGAGGCCTCAGAAAAAGTCACGGATACATGTTTTATCGACACAAAGAGGAAAGCAAACGTTTTTACGGCATCAAAACGTTGTTCAATTGTACTGTAACTGTAACACATGCAAACTGTGAACTCTCTGACTAAAAGTAATAGTTTCTACGAAAACCTTACGATCTAGTCAGACACTCGAACTAAACTTTAATAAACTCAACAGCGGAATTATCTGAAAATGTCGCCACTTTAATTTACTATATACAAGAAATAAAACGCATTTCAGCAACAGAACGTTTTCTATAAAGTTCCTTTGTAACTAAAACTCTGACCGTAACCGTTCTTAAACTCTAAACTCGTTTAAAAAAGACGGTAACTTTACTTTGCAGTGAAGCTTTTAGCTTGTGACACAACCAGGCGGACTGAAGATTCGACAAAACCTTTGCAAGTCACGCTATTAAGCTACTCTTTGTTATAAAATCGTTTTAGCTCATCGAATTCTGTCATTATTTGACCAAGCTGACTAAGGTCTAATGTCTTCAAGTTACCAAATAATCGCGACAATGAAAATTGACAGTGCACAGATAAACATTGTCCGTAAAGCAGGGTTGACAATGTATGACAGTTTGTTACTCGGGACACGGAAAAGTGTCCGTTGTCCGTATTAACGAGTGTCCGTATTAAGCGGGTTAATTTAAGAGAAACTGTATGAGGTTTTCGTCGGGACCAACGAAACTGTCCGTTATATCGGGGTGTCCGTATTAAGCGGGTGTCCGTAAAGCGGGGTTCCACTGTATTAAATATCATGATTTAAACATGTTGTCAGAGGTCGGTGTTAATTTTAGGTGATTACAAAAGTAAACTTTTAAAATTCAAAAAATATCAGATAACGCGATGAGAGTGTACCATATGGTGATAAATCTGAAGTTTCACTCAGATCGTTAACGGAGATGTTTAAACTGTTTTTATGAATTTAAAAAAAAACTAAAGCAGCAATTTTCTTTATCTGTATCATCAAACGTTTTTAATAAAAACGGGAAAAAAGAAACGATTTTTTCCCGCCGTTAAGAAATAACCGAGACGCCTTTAGCGGATCTTTACAAGTTCGGTGCTGTTTCTCATATGACCAATTCGCTTTTCCTGTGAATATAAATGCTAATATTTTTCAAATCTAACGCTTGCGAGGGCTTTGTGTCTCAGTTAAGTTTTTGATGTTTGCAGTTGCTCTTGGCAATGTGCCGCTAAGCGACTGAAAACTCTAAAAGTGATATGTTCGCCGAGACCGGTAATTACTTTTCTGTCCTTATATCGCTCGGGGGATGAATTACTAATGGGTCAAAATGGGACAGGTGCAATATTTAAGGCAAACATCGCCAATAACTTGTTATATTATAGGCACAAGTATTCGGCAATAACTACATCATCCACCTAAACGCGCGCACTCAACTGCGAACCTGAAAGATCACTGTAAAACAGGTATGAATTTATCGATTTTGACTTAATGTTGCTGATTTAAATTAACGCGCAACAAATCAACAATTGATACAAAAAGAAGAAACATTCGTTTCTTTTAATTTGACACTAACTTATTTGAAGATATTGTATCTAACCGATGCGCGTCAAAATAGTGCAAGAAACCTTGGAAAAGCTAAACCAAATTATACATATTTCAGACTGCTTTATATAATACATCGAGTTGTCGAAATAGGTGTTATAAAACAAATGCCAATTTTAGTTACTTTAGCTCAAAAAAGCTGCATAGTTTCGACACACGAAAGCGTTTTAATTTGCTACATGTAAGAAGGCTCGAAAAACCATTTCAAGCTATCGTCAAGTCAGTAAATACAAGTTTTTTTTAATCAACAACGGAGAGTAAACTTTTGAAACACAGCTTTGCGTGTGGGAAATTTTCCGCAAGAAGAGGTGAATTTCAAAATGAATATATATCCCAGTATTAAATTGCAAATAGAAACTCTGTTTCTGAGTGGTTGTTTTCTCCCCCTTCTAAGCGGAAAGAGAATATGATTTTTTTATATTAGTAATACAGGAAATTACTTAATGCTGTCTATATTTGTGCTTTTAAATAAAATAGCATTTGACAAGGATACTTGAGTAAGATCGATTCTAAGCCGACAACTAAAAATCACATTCGCGTTCAAGAATACATATGAGAACTGATTTCAGCTCAAAATTCATAGAGCGATGCAACATTTATTAATCTCCGCAGAGAGCTTTTAAAATAAATTCTACAAAGCACACGCAATGGCAGACGTGTACGATAAGTTTCAACTTTTTTTTTTGCGTTGCGACAGATTCAACGCACTCGAGCGGCGATTCCGGCGAAACACTTGCAATGTAATTGAAACAGCAATTGACTTTCAAAAAACCCCACGGCGTGTTCTAATTCACAAAATTAGAACACGCCGTGTTCTTGCCATTTATATTTTACCATTGTTCCACTGACAAAAGTCAAAACCTCATTTTTTTTTTATTGCTACAATTTGCTTGATTCGTTTCCATTTACTAGACTTGATAAATTAATATGACCCTTTTTAACGATCGCGAAAACCGGCCAACTTCGCGCCCGCGAACTGACTTTCAAAGAACCCCACGGCGTGTTCCAATTTCAAAAATATCTATTTAATTTTTAGTTGTCATTTATATTTTGCCATTGTTCCATTGACAAAAGTCAAAACCTCATTTTTTCATTGCGACAATTTGCTTGATTCGTTTCCATTTACAAGACTTGATTAATTTATACTAGGACTCACAGCGTGGTTACAGTTTATAAACAATCGCGAGAAACCGGCCAACTTCGTGCCCGTGTACTGCTGATATGAAAAGGGAAAATTTAGATTCAAGTCACGGGTTTCATGGTACTACAATAGCTCGTATAACGCACAGGTACGATATAAAGATAATTTGAGATCAGTTCTGAGTACATTTGATTTGCAAAAAAGAAACAAAAATGAACATATAAATGTAGCGTGCTTCTGCATCCACTCGGCTTTATGCATTCATGACTCTAGACAAAAGCATCTAGTTGAATTATATTCATAGAATATTTAAATTTATATAGCAAAAACGTCTCGTTTCGCTGGATTGTTAATCAATCTACACGTAAGTATTAGGATTTACGATCTGCAAAGCTAAATTTTACTCAAGCTAACTTTCAAAAAATATAAATAAATAAAAGTTCGCCTTCAGTCTTCTTGATTGCCTGTAGTTTAATGAAATATGTGCGCTTGAGTCATGTAAAAACTTCATTTAAAAGTAATATCGACGTTTAAAAATAGTAAAATAAATCAGGGATGCAAGATAGTCAAAATAAGTAATATCAATATAAACTTATGCGGGAAAATAATGTATTTGTCGCCCGCCGTCTCTCACACAGTTCTTACGGAAGGAAGTATAAAAGTCCAGGTAACCGGATAAACCCATCGAAAGCTAATTTTCACAAAACATTCAGCCCTTGTTTACATGGGGACTACATGCATTAAATTATTTATTCAAGATGATATTTTGTTCTTTTTATCTTGATTTTCATAGCTCAGTTGGTTAAAACATTTTAACGGGATGAAGTTTCGAGAAGTTAGTTCGCATTCATAAGCAGATCACAAGCTGGTAGGTGGCCATATTGTAAAAAGAAGGACAGCTGTCATGCATGTCCTGTAGCAGATATTGTGATAACATGAATTGGTTCTGTTGGAAGCAAATTTTAGTCAACAAGACAACTACGGTATTAATAATTAAAAAACTCAGGCCTCAGTAAAACCACATAAAATTATCACTTGGGTTGATTCTAAGTTTTGATCTCAGGTAGTTTTTTATTCCGCCTTTAAGGCTAGGCCATCCCAATAAAATGTTTCGTTTCCCATCGCCCCGTCTCTTATGATGGTGGGTCGGTGGCTCGGGAAAAAGAAAAAAAGAAAAGAAAAGAAAAGAAAAACACTTTAAGGGATCTGGGTTCATTTAAGAAGCCCGGAGATGCAGAACCGAAAGATTTTGTTTCAGTCGATCTCGCTGAGAATGCTGGAACAATTAATCTTGCTCTTGGCAAGAAATAGCCTTTGAAAAACTAAGTATCGATGTTAATTAAAGACAAGGATATCACATCGATATCATACCAACTGTTGTTAATCAAACAAGATCGTGTGCTTGTAAATTAGAGTACTTGCCTCTTTGATTAGTGAATCTGGAATTTTGTTTTTACATTTCGATAAAAATTAGACGGTCGGGCGCTAGGAAACGAAACATTTATTGGGATGGCTCTTTAACTTTTTAAAAGAACCCTTCAAGACTGTGTGAATTTGAACACAGACTACTGTTTTACATTATATATGCACGAGTGGCAGATGCCCTCTTAAAAAGGGATTATGTTTCGCTTGTTTAAACGAAATGCAACCTTTTTCTTTACAAAGAGCTCATCACTTCTGTCGTCTGTCTATCGCGGAAAACGCTGTTTCTTTACTTAAGTTTACTGAATCAACAACATCTATTCTATTTTTGTAACTTATTTACCCAGGGGCGAAGTGAAACGTCCTGTTTTTATGCTAATAAAATGCAAACATTAACACAAATTTTTCCTTTTCAGAAAACTGCAAACACAGGCGCCAGTTGCAGTCTCGTTAATTGATCCATTCTGTTCGGATTTGCATTCAGAGCGAGTGAGTCACGGATCGAAGCAGCCGAAAAAGACAGCCATCGAGTGAAATAGCGCCAGAAAGCTAAAGGTTAAAATGAACTTGACCCAGGCAAGCCAGCTAAATGCAACTGAACCCACGCCACAAACAACTCCGTTACGAAGTGATGCTGAAGTGTACATTCAAGTCGTTGTACTCGTCTTTATATCCATCGGCAGTGTGTTCGGCAACGCGTTCGTGGTTGCAATCATTGTATTTAACCACAAACTCCACAAACCGACTTATTATTTCATCGGCAGCCTGGCATCAGCAGATTTCCTCGTCGGAGCGATCTACATTCCATTTTACATCGTTTCTTCGCTCGCTCAGGAGTGGTACTTATCAATGGCTTGGTGCAAGTGGCATGCGGCTTTCATTTCGTTAAGTCTCAACGCTTCCCTTATGACGCTCTGTTTAGTGAGCGTGGATCGTTTCTTGGCAATAACCGACCCTTTAAGGTAAGACTCATTCAACTTCTCCAACAACAATTCTATGTCATAAAGCTCGCAATGTTAAAAAAGAAACCATTTAACATCGACAAGTGTTGTGTTTGTTTCTTTATTCTTCCGCAACATTTTGTGTGTTTTGACAATTTACAAAATGGAATTTCAATTTTTCTGATAGGTCAGCCGGATTTTTACAGTTTACTTTGCACCAAATTATGTTTGGTCAGACTTATCTTATAATCAATGTCCTCAGGAAAAATAATTCTTTCCATGCAATTTGCACATCCAAATGAAACTGCGACATCATTAAATGGAAAACGAGGCAAGGGAAGGGTTTATTTTTCGTGTTTACTTCTCTTGTTTATTCGGGGCTGCAGATTCGAGTGTAGATTTCATTTTTTAGTATATTAAGAAAATTTATATTCCTGTTCATTATCTTAAAAAAAAAATGTTAAATTGCCCTGCCGTGTGCTGACCTAGGAAGGCAATATTGAAAAAGCAATTCAATGTGTTTATCAACTGTAATTTTTGGGAATTTTGAATGACAATTTAGGCATAAAGGAGCATTTGCGAAGCGGGTAATAGTTTACCTTAAGAATAACAAGGGTCGTTGATTGTTTGATTAATCTGTTGCTAATGATTTGGTCTTATTTGAAATTATGATATAAAGAAAGTCTGCAAATAACTTGTCAGTAAAAGGGGTGCTGATAACTCGAATAAGTGCTCAGTTTCGCCGGGAGAACAGCGAAATTTTGCAGGAGACAGATTACCGTGTGACACTAAATTTTCGCCGGAGTTTAATTTTGTGAATTGACTAGACTACAGATTTTTTCTGTAGTTTTTTCTTCTCGCCTCCGACATGCCTTACGTGTGAAGCTTGCGCGACAGTCGGCGTTTCACGATGGACGATTGGCGCTTCGCACCTTCCACTGAAAAAGCGACTGTTTTACAGTCTACAGATTGACCATTTTTATGTTTTGCGGACCTAATTTTTGCGATTGGTATAAAAGAAGGGTTTTCCTGCAGGAGAGTATTTTTTGCGATGAAATTACAACATATTTTTTTTTTACTTTATATACGATCAAAATACAGGTCAAACGCAATGCGGATGTTTCAAACGATATTAAAAACGTTTCAAAATAAGTGTCAATCTACCACAATAACGTCTTCTCGGAGAAGACAGCGGGTCGTCTCTCTTTTGCTCTATTAAAAGTCCATGGGGCGAACACGAAAATAGGGAGTGAGAGCGATATTTTAGGGACGAAGCCGCGAGCTTCAAGTAGCAACGTTCGTAAGGACTTTAAAGCAAACCAGAGACGTCTCACAGACTGTTGTCGTTCGTAAGCGACCAGACAAGACGACGAAAATTCAGGCTAAGAATATAATAAATTAAGCCGAAAACGTGTTGTCTTTGTCAACAAAGCGGAAACTCAAGCTTAACAAATGACTCTGAGCCGTCATTTTCAACCCAACAAAAGAAATGATATTGAAATCACTCAGAACGGTTTTCAATGTTTGCCTTGAAAATCTTTTGCATGTCATCTTGAACTGTAATAAATATGGGCAAACATAATATCAATCAATCAATGGTAGTGAAAATTAACTGCTTAGTTCTTTTTGAAGCTTGAAATAAATTGAGAATGGACACTGAAAATAAATTAAGAAGTCGCCTTTTTTCGGTCGGTCAATTGAAGCGTTTCTGGCGAAACAAACCGTCCACGGAATTGAAACTGAGTGTTTTTCGTTGTTCGCTAAACTACGTGATAAATTTTAATACTAAAAACATCTGCGACGGGCTGTAATGAAATTCGTGCTTCAAATATCCGGCATGACAAATTTTTTCCCGTTTGTGAAGGAAATTTACATTGACTTTGCTTTTTACTCGAGAAAAAAACCCCGAACATCCATATCCTTGGAAATAAATCGAAAATATTCTATAACGCGAGGATACTAAAAATTAGAAACACTAATATCATTCCTAATCTGAATATATCACCTTACTACGAACAAATTTTAATTTCGAGGATAACTAACGATGGATCTGAAATGATACTAAACGGCTAAAAGAAACTGAATTATAAAAATTACTTTTATAAAAAGATAGACGAAATTGTAGTACTTCTTCTTTCATTCAAGAGTCAAATTTTAAGTCCCACAGTACTTGAATCCTAAGGTGATTTTTTTATTTTAATTCTCAATTCATTTCCATAGTGGGAAATTTTAAAAAAAATGTATTTGACAATAAAAGTTTCTACTCTGACACTCGAAAGAAGTAAAACGAATGAAGCTAAAGTCAATGAATCTTTTACCTTTAACTGGTTTTTATAAAAGTCATAAATGATTTGGTATTTAGATTTCTGCTGTTCTTACTGTAAGTTTTGATTCGAGGAAAGGATTTTAATACGTTTTCTTGCACAATAAAAGAAAATGGTTGCCTTAATTTCAAATTTTCTTTCAAGTTTATTAAATAACCCTTCATGTATTTGTTCGTCAATTTGATGAGTATTTTAATGAGTTCAAGCATCTAAAATAACCCGCAAATTGTTCTCTTTTGTGTAAGTTAAGAAACAGGCAAAGAGATAATGTGAAAATTTCTTGTATGGACGCTTTCAGACATTTTTCACACCCTTTTCAGTTCCCCTTTTAACTTTTAATTAAAATGGTCGCCCTACACCTATTAAGCGAAAGAAATTGATTTAGGAAGCAGATTGTTATATCAGGCGCCATGAACCAGGAAAATCTCATTAAGCAAAGTTGATTAATCAACAGCTTTCAAAGAAGTCACTAACTCGTATTTGTATAATTTTTACTTTTAAATAAGGAAGACTAAAATGACAAATTGAAGAGTACTTGTACCTGGATTTCGTTTCGTTGCCGCCATCTTGAATACATTATCTTTGCGAACTCATGTGTTTATTATTTTGTGCATTCTCAGCCCAGAGCCACTTGCCTCTGTTAGCCGACTGAGCCTGTGCACTAGAAAAAGGTGGCTCTGGGGACACATGATTTGATTGGCTAGATTTTAACAAAGGGAGTTTCAAATCTAGCCAATCAAATCAACCGTCTCAAACTCTCGTACAATAAAGGGATTTAAGAATTATAAAACGGCTCTTTTGATTGGCTTTTCCTTTTGTTAAAATCAATTCAATCAAATCATGTGTCCCAAGAGCCACTGGTTTCTCGGGCACAGTCTCAGCCGGCTAAAAGGGACACAAGCGGCTCTGGAGACGAGAACGGTAGTATGCTGCCAACCAATCTCATTCCCAGGGTCTTCTCAGCCCGACTTCAAATTCAATATGGCGGCCACGACTGTCATCTGTGATTTGAAACGATGCAGGGGACTACAGTCGGCATTTAAGTGTTGACACAAGCTGATTACGCTTATTTTACCTTCTAGGTACCAGACTACTCTGACGTCTTTCCGTTCAGCCATGTTATTACTGGTGGGCTGGGTCCACTCTATCTTCTGGGCGTTTGCCCCGCAGGTAGGCTGGGGCGAGGTTGTCTATGATGCCAAGACCTCCACTTGCCGTCCAAACTGGGGCGCGAAAGGACTGGTGAAGAGAGTGTATGTCCTCGGTCTGGCGTTCTTTACGTTTGCTTTGCCAGTACTGTGCATGGTCTACTGCTATTGCAGGATATTCTTCGTAGCCAGATACCATGTAAAGAGCATTAAAAAGAATTCGGTGAATACAGCAGGCTCTTGAGCGTCTGATCAAAGAGCTATGGAAACCAAGGCCATGAAGACACTGTTGATCGTGTTAGGAGCGTTTGTGGTCTCATGGCTTCCATACACGGTCTGTTCTGTAGCTACGATGGCCACTAAAGGATCATGGGAATTATCCAGCAGCACTTTGAACGCGGTGCTCACGATCACAATGTTGAACGGCTGCGTGAACCCGGTGATCTACGCCATCCGGGATCATCGGTTTCGCAACGGAATGAAACGAATGTTGTGTCCCTTGAGGTCAAGAGAGTCCCGAGAGTTTAACAGCTATCTATCTACTAAAGGAGAAACGACAATAGTATCGACACAAGAGAATGTAGAATTAGGTAACGTCAACCTTTCACAAGAAACTTCAGGTGATGAACGATTGGGTAATGCGCAGACACAAACCTAAACAAAAACCAGGCTTGAGCTCTGAGGAACACCGTGGGCTTGAAACCTAAAGGATACTCTTTCTACTGGTCGGCTGTTGAATTCTGTTGCTGGTTGCTGACTAGTGAAAACTGTGGCTCATAGAACAGGATTGCACATGTACTTTTAAACAATTATTGAACGAGCGCGCGTTGCATATAGAATGGTAGAGAGCCAACAAGCGCGCGTGTACTTATTATTAAATCAGCCAGGAAATACCGGTAAAACTTGCTGATTATATTTTCATTTTAGAAACGATCGGGATACGCATGTCTGTGGGGCGTGGTATAATGGCTGATATCCATGGCCGCTAAGCCAATCAAAACTACGCATTATCTAATGCTTCAGTTTTTAATAATGTGAAATAAAACATGCCAATCATGCGCTACCACGTGAACCAAACCAATATGAAATGCATCGACAACTGAGCGACGACACGCCGACAACAAGAGAGGATTATTTGCAGGAAAAGAGAGACATGACAAAAGAAACGATGAATAGAAAGAGGCAAAACAATACAACCACAAACGGGATTGAACCTAGAAAATACTATCTAAATGAATCAAATGGGTGAGAAAAGGGAAAAGGGAAAAGGGATTGGGGAACCTTAAGATAGTTCTGCTCTTTGAAAGATTGCGTGCTTCTTTGGATCGTCGTTGAAACTGGCACTGGGCTGTCAAAGAACCGCCATCTTGAATTTGGACACCGAAGAACAGCCTGGGTACAAGGTTGCAAGTCCGTCGCAAGAAATATTTGGGACAAAACGGCACTGAATACAAATAAGAAACTGTTGGAGAGCGAAATAGCTTGATTTGTCAGTGACGGGAAAAAAATCGGCCGACGCCGAAGGCTGAACGCAAATACACCTAATTGATCTACGAGTCACTGACGAATCACGAAATTTTGAAACTCAAAATCACTTCAGTCACTGTTTTATCATTTGTTCAGACAATTACAAGAAGTTGTAAGCTTTTAATTTTGAGTAGGAGGTGCGCACTGTTCACAGAGGTGGACAGCATCGTGCACGAGTACAGATTACTAGCTAGCAGCAACAATCTCGTTTTGAAGCTGCGATCCTCTCAGTGTTCGGTTAAGGCGAGGGCTCTGGGGACGAGATTGTTTCGATTGTAGCAGTACTGCGATCGTAATGCGCAGGAGCAGAACAATATTTGTAAGCAGTTATTGACAGGTGTTGTAGTCATCTGTTAAAGAATCAAATGGAAAGTGAAATAAATCGAGCAATAACCGTATATAATGCTATCTGTATTTTCACCGCGGTCAAACGTCTCAGGCAGCTTTTCTTTCTATTTCGGGCTATTTCATTCATTTTGAAGTGTAAGTATGAGCAAAGAGAGATAAAATAGCTCCTGAGTGTAAACATATTCCTATTTCCTCAGGTAAACGAGTGTTTTTACTTTTTAAATGTTCCGCATCCGAACCAAAGTGCTTTGACAAAATGGCGCCGACAAGTCCGCATATCGCTATTTTCAAACACGTAGAACGTTTTTAGTAAAGCTCCAAAAAACTTAGTAAATCGTCAGGATACTGGTAATGTATTAAACTTTGAACTGTGAAAATGAAAACCTTATCTTTGAAGTACTTTCCTTGTTTTTTGCATATTTCTGACGTTTGACCGCGGTCGAATCTGTATTACAGTAGATCCCTATTTGTAGCAGGAAAAGAAATTGAGCCAGAACTGAGGTTTTGTTTGCGCCAAATTAAAAGAAAGTCGCTAAATAATAAAGTGGTTGTATTGAGCGGGGGCTGTGTTGCGAGCCGTCGGGTTTCCACTGTTCTTCTTGACAGATGACAGGGAACTCTTACTTTACAAGAGATACAATAGTTTATAGAAACCCATAAGGGTTGAAACGTTCTCCTTTTTGTTGTTTTTTTTTTTTTTAATTTTTTAAAAAAAAAAAAATTCTCACATTCTTATTTACAAGAAAGGCTTTGGAGGAAAATCTTACTCATTTTTTTTTACAAAAATTTAGACAGCTTAGATAATATACTTATTACAGCAATTGTTGACATGTCTGTAAAAGCGAATCTTTATAAAAGTTTAATTTTAGAACGATTTATAGTTAAATTTAAGCTAAGATGTTTATATTCACAATAAATTTGCATTTTTCTTATATTAGAATAATATTCTCTCAGCCTCACACAAATTATTAGATTTTGTAGGCGGGTAGGCCATGATTAATTTGTTTAGCGTTTACTTTGCTACAAAATACCTTAACTTTCAAATCTCAAAGCTATTTTAAACACTGCAGTAGAGTAGCATAGTGAAATCTGCACATACACAGTTTAAAATGCTCTCAATGGATACATATAAAACGCTTACATTGCTAAAATAAATACTACTTACAAACTTAGAAATACTTTGTTGATTTTTTGAGTACACTAATGACTTGGTTTTCGGACCTGCTTTGTAAAATCCTGTCACCGTTTTGCATGCTGTGTAAATGACGCAACGTATGTCATTAAGTTTTGAACAAGTCTTGAGCGTGCGAGTAAATTCGATTAAAAAATTTGTCTTTCCCTTAAGATAACTAGAAAAATATGGCTTAATAAAAAGCTTCTATCTACCAACACCGCTGTCTAGTCCACAGCATTTACGTTAGTGTTGACTTGAGTAATTTTAAAACCCTTCTGTATACAGTCTAACCTCTTTAATAAAGACAGCCGAGTGTCCGTATTAGAGCAGTTTTCAATTGAGTATCGTAAAACCAAAACCAAAGTTATTACTCTGGCCAATCACAAAGGACACAGACAATCCAGTGAACCAATCAAAACTCGAAGCAAATACATGTAGCTGGCACGAAGCGCGGGAAAACGTGCGCGCGCGAGTCACGATTGGTTTTGGTTCTGATTGGCTGAGAAAGTGGCGCGAGATTTTTAAGCCAATCACTGAGCGTAGTAATGCAAAACCAAAGCAAACGCAATTTACTTTCGACACTCAAGTGAAAACCGCTCTATAGAGGTCATATAATCTCTACTTGAGATAATATTAATTTTCATGTCTATGGGAACACAATACATAGAGGTTTCCGTATTAAGGAGGTGTCCGTAAGAAGAGTTTCGACTGTACAACAAAGTTAAATTCCAAAATTTCAAATTAATAATAATAGAAATAATCATTCACAAGGAAGCCTACAGCGCAAAGTGGTTTACAGAAGGGTCCTAAATTAAGATAACAAAAAATAAAAATAATCTAAGGGAAATAACTAATTTTTAAAAATATTAATCAAAACTATACAAAATTAAAAAAACTATCAATAGATAAATGTAAGTTACGAAAGGAGATTAAAAAAATAAGTTAAAGTTAAAGTTTAGTTAAGATAATTGTTTCCTATCTCCAAGTACATTTATTTTACCGGCTCACACTTCCAAGACTTTCATTCAAACAAGCGTAGGGATGACACGCGAGCTGTGATTATGGAATTAAAAAAATCAACGTAACATAATTTATATTTTTGTGAAATCGTCAAAGTCTGTAGCGTCTTCAGCTTCGTCATTCGCCCATGACGCAACGCGGTTCCTTTTGCCAGGAAGGGCAAGGATGTCAGGGGGGAGGGGTCGTTCCCAGTCTGAGTCATCCGGCTGATACGATAATCTTTGTGGGGGAGGGGGTGGTGGAGGCCAATCCATAGTGTCATCGTCCTCAGAAGTATCTCCAGAATAAGATCCGTGCGACACAGGTTCATTTTTAGCACTTTCCGCAGAGTCCTTTTCGAAAATGTCCTGAACGTTTCTTCGGTTTTTCTTTTTAGAAAGATCAACTTGACTGTATTGCGGGGGCTCTGTTTTTTCTACAGTAAGACGATGACTATTATCTTCGTCTTCAGAAGAGTCCTCGCTTGACGTAGGCCCGTCAGCCAAGGGCCCATTTTTTGTAGTCTCACCAAAGCCCCCAATTAATTTGTCCGGACTAGTCCTTCTGTTGTCTTCCACCTGCGAGTAAACTAGGGGCTCATTTTTGTTGACAGGAGGCGGTGGAGGTGCCCAGCTAGGAGGCCCACTATCGAGATCGCCATCTTCTGTTCTTTTGCTATCATTCATAACGTCTACGTCAGCATAAAACGTTGCGCCGTTTTTCCGCGAAGGAATGGGACTGGCTCGTGGCTTGTAGTTCTCGAGACGTATGACGTCATCCACGCTGTACTCAGAGGATGACGGGATATCATGATTCAACCGAGCCGGGTCCAGGTAGCGCAGCGAGGGATCCTGAAAAGAACTATGAGAGTTTCTGTCGCCAGCGAACATCCCTTCATCAATCTCGTCATCTTCCGCGGCGAAGTTGTACTGTCCTTCAAAGCTTCCTTCGCTGTCATCACTTGTAGATGCCCGCGATCGCGAGGTGCTCTCAGTCCTCCGCCTGGGAAGAACGTGCATAAAACAGTCAGTATATGGAGAAGGTGGTAGCGCGGTGCTGGTCGCCTAATGGCTAGTGCGCCGGACTCCGGATCAAGCGGTCCGGGTTTGAGCCCTGGCAGGGGTCACTGTGTTGTGTTCTTGGGCAAGACACTTTACTCTCATAGTGCATCTCTCCGTCCAGGTGTAAAAATGGATACCGGCGAAATAATGCTGAGGGGTAACCCGACGATGGACTACCATCCCATCCAGGCGGTAATAGAAAAAGATACAAAACTGTTTGGTTGCTCAAACAGCATCAGAAAAATAATAGATTATAGAGCAGGGAGGCGAAACGTTTGTTCAAATTTGTAGCGTTTTCCATAACCGAATATTGCAAAAAATAGTTTTGGGAAAATTTACAGCATTTAGTTTACAGCTGCCATATTGGTGTCCTTCTTTGGGGCACCAATATTGCCGCCATAAAATTGAACACAAAATAAAGTTTATTTAATTTACCTTCACTTTGTAGCTCTTAAGCTATCACTTCTTAATTTTTTTTTCTTAATTTTCTGGCCATTGTCGAAGATGACTACGCAAGATCCGAAAATACTTAGACATGATAACTGAAAATAGCGTCCCCGTTTCGCCCACCGAACCCATAGAATGTAAAATTAAGTATGTACAGTATGTTACAAGGAATTTATCACAAAATCGTCGTTATACTTACTGGACGACATACTTGAGAGAAGGATCTTCATGGTTATCAATATGGAAACTATGACCTAAAAACAAAAAGACCATCACCGATTATCCTGTGTAATAGTACACTCAACAAAGTAACTGGATTCTGATTGGGCAAGAGCAGCACAATTTATCCCAAATTGTTCTCAACTTCGGAAATCTTCGGAATTCTTTGGGACAACTTCTGAATTCTTCGCCTCGTGCAATTTGAGAACTTTCAAAACATCGCTCGTACCTATTATTCACGAATTGTACTCGAGGTCGTGCGATTTCCTATACTAATAAATTCAAACTTATCAAGCGGTGGGAGAAAGACTCAAAACGACATCAGGTGAGAGTCTGGGCATTAGCCCTCAGTTTTCACCCAATCGCCACACTCGTCCCCATACTCCCAAAAATATGACTGAAAGTAAAGAGGATAGAGGATAGAAACATAGCACACTAAGTCTGCGTCAGCCATCATTAACTGCTAGTTGCTACTTACGAGAGCGCCTGGACTGCCGTCGTTTAAAACAAACAAAGGCGATGATAACAAGTAATAAAAGAACACCAAGCAGAAAGCAGACGATGGCGACTGTTAATCCAGAGGACTGGGTTCCACCACTTTGCTCTGACGTCACGGCAAAAGCATCTAGAAAAATACAATAGTAAAAAAAATCATCGAATGAATGCTAGTCGTAAACGGCGTAAACGCTTTGGAGGAGAACTCATCCAAAACTGCAATACGATTAGAAAATTTTTCCGAAATTTATCGATAAAACGGCCTCTTGTTTGAAAGAAACGTTTTCAAAACTATCAAGCGAAACCGAGACATTGTGCTCATCAAAATTAAATCATAATTGTTTGCCTTTTACATGCTTTAAGGTATATTTTTGGAGGTTTTAGCAATCAAAATTAAAATAGACGGGTAGTGGGTTTCTGGGTCGGATAGCAGCCCACATGGTCTCACATGATTGGCTCGCTACCCTTCGAGAGAACAATAGGGAAAAAAACAGGAACAATAGCGAATGCGAACTGACTGCTACACTAGAAGACAGTAGAATTATTAGCTTACGAGTGCTGCTACACTACTGGTTTTCTGCGGTGCACAAAAGGACTTGCAAGTTCCTTAGGTTTATATTATCACCCATAAACCTACGAGAGGTTATAGAGCGGTTTTTACTTGAGTGTCGAAAGTAATTTGCGTTTGCTTTGGTTTTGCATTACTACGCTTAGTGATTGGCTTAAAAATCTCGCGCCACTTTCTCAGCCAATCAGGAGTGAAACCAAAACCAATCGTGACTTGCTCGCGCACGTTTTCCCGCGCTTCGTGCCAGCTACATGTATTTGCTTCGAGTTTTGATTGGTTCACTGGATTGTCTGTGTCCTTTGTGATTGGCCAGAGTAATTGCTTTGGTTTTGGTTTTACGACACTCAATTGAAAACTGCTCTAAAACGTATAGTGAATGGCTTAGTGTAGAAAGCTTTTTTTGCCTGGAAAAACATGGGAAGATGGAGAGCATACTTGCAGGTTTGCTTCTGTCGAAATTGATAAAATATACGTTAGCGACATATTTACTACTAGGAAAAAAAAAACAACAAACTTCTTCTTACCAACAGAAGTCGTGACAAGCTGGAGTTCCGAAAAAGCACCAATCCCTGCGTTGCTGTACATCCGGGCTTTTACTTCGTATTTTGTGTCAGGTTCAAGGCCCTTGATGAGGTAAACAGTATCTGCCATCCGGGGTATTACAACCTTCTTATAAGCGGCTGCACTGTCAAATTCTTTATGCCATATATGGTAACCCGTAATCGAATATGAAGGAACCTATTAACAAATACAAAAACTTTATTTAAGGACGAATTTATTATCAGTTTAAACTCACGTCAAGTCTAGCGCGTTAGCAAAGAGCAAGAGCGAATCAGTCAGGTTCTAACGGAGGGTCAACTCATGTTTTAGATCTCAGCTGTTGTTAAATGCTTGACGGCAGTTAATTTAGCCTGCGTAGCTGGCTCTCCCTGTCGCCCATGGCAAACATGTCGAAAAACCGATCAGTTTGCAAAGGCGCGAGAAAACGTTTTCATGAGGGAGAGAGTGGCTTTGTACAGTTCACAAAACAGTTTGGAGTGCAGGGCAAAGTTGTTCAGAGGAAGGATATCGCCATCCAACTAATGAATTACTATCTAGTGGATAGCGAAAATGGTTTTGTTAACAATTATCCACCGGATATTGACTTATCCACACTTTAATAAGGCGGGCCCGCATTTTCAAGTTGGTATCAACTATCGATGGTGATATACTTATCCTTACCTTCCATTTGACCATGATCTGATAAGCACCATTAGACTGCACTGTTAAATCCACAGGCGGGGTAAGGGGAACTAAAAAGCAAAGAAAGAATTTACTGTATAGTTTAAAGCGCACTGAACTTTGATATATCACTTGAGAAGTCCCATACAAATTAACCACAAGATTGATAGAACTTTCATATCTACAATTTTTAATAACTTCTACTAACCACTTTGCACTATCTTAGTAACTGAATATCTTAAATCATATCTTTTCCAAGCTCTACCAGGACACTTTATACGGAAAACATAGAAAGGTTAATGGCTTTCCCGTGCCTCTAAAATAGAGTAAAATTGAAAGCTTTCATCGACCATAACTTTGCGTTCGCGCTCGCTCCCTCGGTTTTTATTTCGCTCATGCGGAATGGGAAAATAGAAGGACAGTGAGCAGACTAAAGGCCTATTTTTATAAAGAAAAAGTTGTCTTTGGTTGGAGAACCTTTCATACCGAGCCACCCCAGACGAGAAAGCTTTTTATACGTTTCTTTATAAATAGCTGCGAATTGTTTTTATTAAAAGTTGGCCCGGGGACTTGGGCCACCCTGTGTGGAGGGTCGCTCGCTTTGAAGATAGGGTGACCCTGGGTGGATGGTCACTCATTTTGAAGGTGGGGTTACCCAGAGACGTGCCAACTTTCTCCATTGTTAACACGTCTTTGGCTCTTTCGACTCGCCTTTCAGGGACAAGTCTGGGCATACAGAGCATGCGTGAAATTGGGTGGGGCAAGTTTCTGGGTCGGTTGGCAGGGACAGCTTTTCTCATAAAAACGCATGGTTAATGATGGCTCGGGGGGAGAGGAAGATCCTTCCACCAGGTACAACAGGTCCTAAAACTTTGATGGATTATCATCCCATCCACGGGAAGGCAAAGTACTTGCTTTGATTATCTGTGAACAGACTTAACAAAAGACACGTTATGAGTATGACACCAGAAAAAGTTGTTTTAAATTGTTCTCACCTAGCTGCCAGGTTGTTGCTGTTTTTAAAACTCCTTTACTCCATCGTTCCACGCCATCATTCCTCCTTCTCCCCGCATAAACCTTAACATTGTACACCGTATCAGGAGACAGGTCTTGCAAAGTAAAATTCTGTGGGCTTCCAGAGAATGCGTGTTGAATGAAAGAATCCTTTGAGGTGTTTCCATTTAGAGGTGCGTAGTTTATCCTGTATAAAATTGTGCTGAGATATCCATTTAAAACTTCCGGCCTGGTCCAGGACGTGAGAATAACACTTGCATTCTTCGCAGTCAATTTTAACTCTCGTGGAGGAGACGGAGCTGAAAATAAATATTATAAAAAATTCAACTCTTTTTGTGAGGAATATCAGGGCTCAATCGATAGCGAACAAAACTATACTGCTGACAAATAGTCATTAAAGGGAACTTCCACTCTAACGACAAGTTGATGTTGAATTATTTGAAATAGTGCCTTAATTTCAAATTTTACGGGACAAGGGAGAAACAGCATTTAATAGCGGCAAAAAGTGGAAAAGATTATTGCTTTTAAAATTCCCCGCGCGCCGCCATTTTGGATTTTATGACGTGAAATTGTTGCCCATTTGAATGTTTCACACAAAGATCATCTGCCTTCTTAAAATAGCGGCAACCATGACACGTCATAAAATCCAAAATGGCGGCGCGCGGGAAATTTAAAAGCGTTAATCTTTTCCACTTTTTGTTGCAATCAAATGTTATTTCTTCCTTGTCCTGTAAAACATGAATTTAGACATTATTTCAAACAATTCAACGTCAACTTGTCATAAGAGTGGAGGTTCCCTTTAACATAACAAATTCACAGTTTTCTTTCGCCAAGTATTCAAAAATCAACTTTTTAAAGATATTTCAGTTTGCAAAAAACTCATTTCTTACGTGTATATCTAGAGTAGAATCTTTTGACACAACATTATCAATATTATTATGCGCGTTTATATTGACAGCAAACTCCAAGAAATTCAAACTCACGAAGTTTAACCAATATATATTTCGCAAACGTTTAATTCACGTTTTAATGAGTACGAATGAGGTAATGTGACAAAACTGCAAGGATGCAAGGATTGATGTCCATAGCGGATTTAGAAATAAGGAAAACGGGCTATTTTTTACGCTGGTATTAAAGTTCAAAATTCTCAGATAATTAATATAATTTCAAGCACAAATTTCCTCATACCTCCCTCCAGAGTAGTAACATTTTGCGATGGCTGGCTGTAAGGACTAGTACCCAGTCCATTTTTAGCCTTCACTCTAAAACTGTAAGAGGTGAATGAGTTCAAATTGTTCACCAGAACTGAACTTCCTTTTATGGAGTCATTTACTTGTTCCCAGTCTCCTGCTCCGGACTTGACTTCAACCATGTACTGAAGAACAAGATCTAAAGGGTCAGACTGACTCCATGTCACTTGTAAAGAAGTCTCCATAACTGCCGTGACCGAAGCTTGAGACGGTGCCTCAGGAACTGAAATAAGAAGCAGATGCAAGACCTTAATCTTTTTGTACACCAAATATGGAATGCGGAGGGAAGATCTGAGGTATCGCAAAATTCCTATACTACATGATGGAATCCTTGTTTGTCTTTTGCAATTTATTCTCCATATTACTTGCAGTATAGAGCGGTTTTCAATTGAGTGTCGTATAAACAAAACCAAAGTAATCACTCTGCCAATTACAAAGGACATGTAGCTAAGTAAAAACTTACTTCTTGCAAATCGTGCCACTGAATTAAGAGGATTACTACAGTTGCACAGAAACGAATTGTTAACAAGTGATGCTTGAGGAATGATTAACTCTTTATTTGCATGGACGTCGTAATCCGGGAATGTTTGCCTATTTGGCAGCTTCGTGTTCTGTAGGTACCAGGTCACCTCGGGGGAAGGAGTTCCACCCACAATGCACTGCATGCGGAGCTTACTGTTCTGCGATGGAGTCTGTTTGAAGTCTTTTATGACTGCATTTGCTGTGGATAACATAAAGTACTGTTGGTTAGCAAAAACGTGCGGTCATATATAATGGTTGAGTGTGGTGTACAATGGATCTAAATGTTTAGGTTTTAGCCCTGGCCGGGCCACTGTGTTGTGTTCTTAACAAGACACTTCACTCTCAAAATGCCTGTCTATCCAGGTGATAAATGTATGACGGGGAACTTTCAGCGCAATCTGACAAAAATGTTGATAAACGTTAATTAACCATGGGGCAGTAAAACAAACCCTTCCAGCCTCTTGGCTTAAAAAAGACCTTATTAAATAAGTTAGCATGGCCATATCGAGCCATAACTTGACCTTTGCATAGAAGGGGCAAGACCTTGCCAGGAGGTTCCTTCCAGAAAAATTGGAGAACTATGAGCTCTGAATAGACTCCTTCTTAATAATCTAGGGCTCGCTTCTTCCCATAAACGCTAAAAGTGTGTACGATCAAGGACACCCAGGAGAAAAATAAAACTACCAATAATAACCATAATAATTTAACGGCCAGGGTGCTTAATGTATCTTTTAGGGATGGGGCGCTTTTTTCCTTTTTGGTATTAACATCTGAATGCATTAAACAAATGAGAGGTCTTTTTGGTGGTAAGGAATTGGGCCCTCGCACGAAAATTACAGTCAAGACACGTGCACCTAAACGACAACTTCTTTTGCTTCGTAGTGTAGGAATGATGTGAGCATGCGCAGTTCAGAAGAAAGATAAACCACAGACAATCTTAAGGATGATTTTGAACCTTTGTGCCACTGTAATTTAAATAGAATAGGGGCTTGCTGAAATATGGGTGCTTACGTAACAGGAATGATTATTGTTATACAATGTTAGGGACGCTCATTAGAATAGGGGTGCTAGTTAAAGGAGAAGTTCACTCCAGAATGGCCATATTTCTACGCAAAAAAAGAAAAAGATATGTACACAAGACGTCGAGCCATGAGTTTGGGGATTACCACCTCTTCGAGTGGGTCGCCTGTTTTGCATATCCATTTTGCCAACAGAGCCCAAGAAATACAAAAATCGCGCACTAAAACCCGCCCCCCAGCCCCCGCCACCAGCCAGATGGCGGCGTCGCGTTTTAAGAAAGATCGAGGGAGCGCACGGGAGGCAAAAAATGGCCATTCTAGAGTGAACTTCTCCTTTAACAAAAACATATTGTAAGGAGAGGGAGCGCGCTTATTAGAAAGGGGACTGTCCAAGGAATTGAAAGGGGCACTGTCCCCAGCTTCACTTAAATACTCAAGAGCCTAAAGACATATGCTGAAACCTAAGAAAAGTGGTTCAGTGTCGTTAAAAGCTTTGTACTGAAGCTATAAACAAGTGATATTGTCGGGATGCCATCATAATCTTTAGATCTAACTTGAAAAAGACAGGCTGATTTTTTTCAAGTTCATCCCCTTGTGGACTAGAAAAACACCTAAAAATTATTACGACTCCCTTCTTTCTTCAACAACAATTTACTTTAATTTATATCTTCATCTTGTTGTTCCAGGTGCATTAATTTTAATTTAATTTTTTAATTAAATTTTAGTTCTTTTTACGGAAGAGCAGTAGAATCCCTGAGTGACAGTGTCACAGAAGTCATCTGAATGTAGTTAACATTATTGAATGAACCAATTTTAAAACAGCTTCACACTTACTTCCAATTGACAACTGAATTACTCCCTGTGTTGAACCTCTATTGTTTATAGCTTTACATGTGTACGACCCTTCATCTTCAGCTTGTACGTTCTCAATATTGTACTGGTTTCCTGTCCCAGGAAGGCTTGCTCCATTTCTTTGCCAAGTTATGGTAGCTGGGGGATTGGACTCTGGTTTACATTCTAACACGGCCGTTTGTCCTTTAAGAACATACACATTCTTGGGAGGGACTAGAAAACGCGGTGCAACTGGATTGGGGAGATCAGAAACAGGAAAAGAGTATTAAAAAGAGTATTAAAATTTGTATTTATGTATTTGTATTTAGTATTATGAATATAAGTCCGGGGGGGCAGGGGCTACTCAACTTTATGACTCAACGAAAAAGGTTTGTTGCAAAGGGTCTTTAAGAACCTCTTTGAGATTTGGATGAAGGCTTTTGCTATTTTTTTTAAAAAATCCTTTTAAGCATCTTGAAGGATCCTAGATGAATGTTGCAAGGTTTTAGAAAGAGCCCAAAACTCTTTGCAAAAATTAGAAGTCTCTTGAAGATCTTTAAGGAATATCGATGAAGATTCTAAAAGATCGTCAAAAAGATCATCATTTATAAGATCCTTCTTATCATCAAGGATCTTTAAAAAAATTTCACCAGGATAGGCATGGTGCCTGTTCAATTATTTTTCAAATGCTTGTGATTGCTTTCAATCATAAACTTACGTTAACGATAAACAACACTCGAACACACTTAAACGTGAAACCCCCAACTACATGTACTTACATAAGACATCTAGAAAGGCCTTGACACTTTTACACCCAGCAGCATTGCAAGCTTTACAAATGTGCAATCCTCTGTTCTCAGACTTCACGCTTACATACGTCAGATCCCCACTGGGATCAACCTTTATAACAGCACTAGGTACAATGTCAGTTGTCATTCCACTGCTGTCCTTAACCAACCATGTAATATGTGGTTGGTCTGCGCCACCGGCACGACATGTCAGCGTGGCACTGCCACTTTCTTCAACTGAGATGTTACTTGGCATGGCAGTGAACACGGGGGAGTCTGGTAGGAGAATAACAAATATTTGGATAAAAACAATGTGTTGCAATTTCTGGCACTAAACAAAGTGCTTATTAAGAGCCCTGGCCACATAAGAGGGTCACAAGTTAATGTACGTTTTGGAACACCTTATTACATGAAATTTTCGCGACACGTTAATTTCGCAAATTTCGCAATTCCAAAAAAATCGCGAAATTAAACTGATGCGAACAATAAGTGTCGCGAACATAACATGACACAAAAATAAAGTGACTCATATTATGCCAATAATCAAGAAATAATAAGTTTATTACCACTAAAATCAATGTAAACGAATGTTACGTTGCTGTCCGAATTGACTCTGGAACAATAACTCATGAATGTACAAGCATGACCTACTTGTAGACTTTGTTAGTTACCTGCTCTGTTGTTGCTGTTGCCGCGATTTAGTCCCGCCCTTGCGTTTGTGTTAATTTTGACATTATTGTTCCTTTGATGAAGTCGTTTTATTTAATTCAAGAGCATGTTAAAGAATATTACCACGGAAATGTAAATTGTTTCTTACCCAAAAGCGCGAAATCAAAGTGATTAAAAATACAAAATTTTTGCAAAATCGCAAAATTTAAGTGTCCCGAAAGATGCGCATCTCAAAATCGCAAAATTAACGTGTCGCGAAAATTTCATGTAATAAGGTAATACAGTTCTTTGTGTGAAGCAGACCTGTTTATGTTGGGTAGTAAAATGAACTGAGCTTACACAAGAACTAGACAATACTAGGCTTTAGGCGTTAGTAGTAAAGAGGGTTCCTATGGGAAGGAACCAATCAGGAAGCCAAACTCATTACATGTGACCAAAATGCACCAATTAGAAGGCGTGATTTTTGCAGTCTATTCCGATGATGTAAATGTAACAACTCTGAACGATGCACTCTTGAGTGTGTGATACCACCCTTGGAAACTCAGGTCCAAACTGCCACTTGGTAATGGTGACAGCATCAGAACAGAATGCACAAATCTGCCCTAATCGGTCCATATTGGTAACATGAAACAAATATACTTCCTGATCGGTTATTTCCCATGGTGTTTCTTTTTGTTACTGACAATAAAATATTTGTTCCATACCAGCAACTAAAAGATATGCCCTCTTTTCTCGTGTTCCTGCAGCATTTGTTGCACGGCAAGTAAACCAACCACTGTCTTGTTCAGAAACATTGTTTATCACCAGAGTGCCATTTGGTAAAATCCTAAAGTGCAAATCATTGCCGATGGGGTCCTGTGACTTGTACCATTTGATTGAAGGAACTGGGTCTCCTGTGGCAGAGCATGAAAATGAGGCTGTTTGTCCTTTGGCAATTGTTTGATTCATTGGAGACTTTGTGAACATTGGTGGCACTGAAAAAAAAAAAGTAATTGACAAAATAGCATTTTGAAACAGCACCACAAGAATAAAATTACTTTTAGTACTGTGGCTAGAGTGAGGAATCTATTAACAGTTAGGGCCTATGATTTGTTTTCCAGATTTTAGAATAGCCAATTACAAGATTTCATCACACAACACCTTCTTTGACCTCATATTTTCTAAAAAAAAAATCACACTTTATAAAACATCATTTTTATACACAAAACTAGAGAATAGAAACACTCTGCCTTTTAAGTTGCTCTGCAACATTTTGCAAAGCTTAATTCACAACATTTGAGGAATCAGTGCTCTATTATTTTAGCTGCACTTCATTGAGAAAATAATTTACGGTTTATGTTTGAAATAATATTAGTAAACATAGGGCTGTCAAAAGTGCCGGCTGCCAGTCAAAATCACCATCTATTTCATTACATGTATCTTGGCCAGCTACTCTGCTGGGATATTGTTCTGACTCTTTATTAAAAGGTTAACAAAATCAGCCAAATGCCTGTACTCCAACAATAAAGCCATCTACTTCAGAACTTTGCGACATCCCTGAACATAATATACTAGATACATTTTATGTTTTACCTTGAATTCTTATGTAGAATCTACCATTAGCTGATCCTAATGAGTTGTTTGCAAAACATGTGTAGAATCCTTGATCAGCAATTCTCAAAGAACTTAAATTCAAACTGCGATGCCTTGTGATAACTGTGCCATTAAATATCCAGTGATAATCTGGAATGGGTGTGGCATCAGCTCCGCATTCCACAACAAGTTGGCTATTTATGTTTTGTGTCTTGTTCATCATTGGTGTAGAAAATCTTGGAGGAGCTGGAAAGAGTGTTATTAAAAGAGAATTTGAAACTGATCAGAAGTAAAACAGACCTTAAGATAGTGGTACCAGTACAAGAGTGGGTATGAGTTTGAATTCTATAACTAAAAGTCTCTCCTCTCTTTTTACCCCTTCTCTCTATTAACCTTTCCCTTACCCCCTTAAAACTTTGAGAAAAGAAAAAGACCCTCTAGGTATAGATGTTAGTCTGGTTTTCAGTGAATACAATGTTGTCTTGATGACCAGTCAGTGAGTCCTGATCATTCCTTCACTCTCACAGGAAATGCATGAGATTTTTATCTGAGATTGCCGTTTTGGGTTGTTTTGTTTTTTTTTTTTTTTTTTTTTTTTTTTTTTTTTTTTTTTTTTTTTTTTTTTTTTTTTTTTTTTTTTTTTTTTTTTTTTTTTTTTTTTATCATGTTTCACATCAAACTTGTACTGATAGTCTGCTCTTCAACTGGTCAGCATCACAGTGAAGATTCATAATGAATTTCTGGGGAGAGGTGGGAGTGGAGGCTTAAATTTGAGGGTGGGGGTAACAGGGCTTTTAAACTCACTCTGAACAGTCAAGATGGCTGAGACAGACCGCTGTCCAATATCATTCACAGCTTTGCAAGTGTATCTTCCAGCATCAGTTTCTGTTACCATGGTGATATGCAGAGAATTGTTTGAAAGGACTCTCATAGTGCCAGGGGGCTGTGACATCACAGTGACTATAGTGCCGTTTGGTGTGATCCACTCAACATGGGGTGTGGGACTACCCTCAATGATGCAAGAAAACTGGACTGACGAGTTTTCTGTGACCACTTTGTCTGAAGGTGCCCTTGTTATACGAGGATAACCTGACAGAGGGAGAAAATACATGTAATAACTAAAGTTGACATAAGTTATAATGAATGTGATTAAGAATAGCAGTTTTATGTTAAACAGTTGCAACAAGGTCTCTACTTCTGAGCAACATAAAGCCACTAAGTGTACATTGTAGGTCCTAGTTGCTAAAAGGGTGGATACTGCTATCCACCAGAAAAATCACTTTTCAGTAGAGTTAAGCACGGTTTGTTTGGTTAATACGTATTCACTGGATAGCAATAGGCCATTTCCAAGTTACCCTTTGCCTCTGTTTCAAAACAAGTCTATGTGCCAAACCACTTCACATTTAAGAAACATTCTGGGTCAGCTGGTCAATTGTGAATTCTGACTTGTGAAACTTCCCACTTGTTATTGTAAAAAAAAAAACACAACTAGGGGAACCTTCCAAGCTTAGGAAATGACATCGCTGCTACTAGAATGTACTTTTTTTATTTTATTCTCTTTTGTGGAGAAATGTAGATGCAAAGCTGAAGACCAGTTTCATGTCTTCACTAAGACCAAAATTGAAGGAAAGAATAGCACTATCTCCCTCATGGAATGAAGAGTAATGAGGTGATAATTGAAAATTCTCATGATATTAAACCAAAATCAAATCACCTTGGATATGTAGAAATGCCTGAGCTGTTATATTTCCAAGGATATTCTGTGCAGTGCAGATGTAGATGCCATCGTCTTCAGGCTTAAGATTAACAATCCTTAGTGCACCAGGTGAAGGCTCCTCTCGTCGATCAGCTGCGATGTCCCCATTCAACTTGCCCCAGGTGATTGTTGGAGGAGGAATTCCACTTGGCAGCGCAGTAAAATGTTTCTCTTCCACCTTCAACTGCAGTTTTGTTAGCTGGCTTTGTAGTAAATGATGGATGAACAGGAGGATCTTCAACAAGAGCAAATTAAGACAATTTTTTGTTTGGTGTTATTATTGTAATTACACAAAACAGTGTTTGCCAACAGTGAGCTCAGTTGATTAGAGCTCCAAACTGTCGTGGGGAAGTTGGAGGTTCGGTGACCATACTAGGGTGAGCACTCCGGACAATGCACTGATAATGGCTTTTTCCCTTACACACGCCTGGAGGTTTGAAAGTAATCAGAAAAATGACTTAAAAATGACATTGCTCCTTGAAGATAACTGAGGAGAAGACAGGTAAGGATGATAAACTTACAATAGGTCCCACCTCCTGTCACATCTTCTCTGTCACAGTTTAGTAGGGAATGTTAAAGAACCCATCACTGTTCAAAAAGAGTACAGTGTAGGGGTTGCCCTGGTGATTGAGGTCTGGACTTAATGGTTGGTGCTTCACATGGGTTCTAGAAACCTCTTTGCACCTTTCCCCCTTGGACATACAATGTACATGGATATATTGTCCAAGAAAAATTGCAATAAATAAATAAATATTTGCCGCCTACCATTCACCCGCAATGTTGCACTTGCAGCTGTCACTCCATACAAGTTATCAGCCTCGCAAATGTACAAGCTGCCATCACCACTCTTTTGTAAATTGTTTATTTTTAAGGTACCATTGCTGAACACCTCAAACCGTCCACCAGTTTTAACAATTTCATTGCTGCTATTTTTCCAATTTACAGTGGGCTCCGGATTGCCAACAACAACGCAGTGAAATATGGCAGACTGTCCAACATAAGTTAATAATGATGAGGGTGCTTCAAAAAGGATGATGCTTGGCTTACCTAAAAATTGAGATAATCAGCCATTATTGGTAAGATGTTCAGTCAATCAGTTTTTATCTGTCTGTCTGTCTGTCTGTCTGTCTGCATGTCCATCTGTCTGCCTGTCAGTCAATGGAAGTTAGTCCATTTATTAGTAATTCAGTCACATAGTCATTCCTTTATGCAGTCAGTCAGTCAGTCAGTCAATCATGTCGAGTCAGTCAAGTCAGTCAGTCAGGTCAGTCAGTCAGTCCTTTCATCCACTGCAGCCATCAAGAAATCAATCTTGACATCAATCCATTGATCGACACTTGAACTTCCACGCAAGTGGCACTACTAAAGATTGTGACTTGACGAAACAAAATAGCCTTACATGTAGTTAATTTCTCCCTGTGGGAATTTTTCAAATGAGGTATATAAATCAAGTGCAACTGACCAACCTGTGTAGCAAGCATTCCTATAGATCACATATGATATCCTTCTTAGCTGTTCAGTCATGATCTGCTTCATGGCCTTACCCTTTTTTTGCTCTCACCTTGATTTTTGTGTGGCAAAGAAATGGATCTGTGTGATCTATAGGAATGCTTGCAATGTAGGCTAGATACTGTCTCAATCTATAAAACTACTTACTAGATACATACCCTTGACAGCTAATACCCCTGTTCTTTCACCTCTCTGACCAGACTGCCGGTCAGTAGCTACACAGGTATAATTTCCAGAATCAGAAAATGCCAGGCGATCAATCTGTAGTGATGAAACTGACCCAGAGAGTGAGATACTGCCTTTAGTGATGTTGCTGCCATCTTTAAGCCAGTGGTAGCTGGGTTGTGAGACATCTATTTGACAGTCAAAGGAAGTTGTGCTTCCTTTGATGGCAGATTTGGAAGAAGGTTCCTTTAAAAAGATTGGGACAGCACCTGAAAATAAAGTCGTTATTTTCAGAAAAAAACATTGTAGTTATTAATTCTCCATATGTTGGCTTATAGGAAGGAGCCCAAAAGTCATGATTAGACCATTTTTAATCAACTCACATTTTTGGCCGGTAGATTTCTAATAATTATCGAATCAGAAATCAACTGAAAGCTACATGTATCCTTGGCTAACCACAAAGGAATGTGGTGAATCAATATTGAAAATGGTCACACTATTGGGCTCCTTGCTGCTTTGAATGGCAATGGGGAGAGGTGCTCAAAAAAAAAACAAAAAAAAACAAAAAGGGATTTTAGAGAAGAGTCTCCCCCCCCCCCCCTGGGCTTGAGATTTTTACATGTATGCACTGTACCTGCCAACTCTCACACAATATTATGCAAGCATCTAGCCGATCTCAAGAGGCCTCAAGAGTCCTCATGGGCCCGATGAGGATCAGTAGTAAGTAGTATCTAGCCGATCTCACACCTGTTGTAACCTTACAGGCAGCTTCACAGCAATCTATACACGAAACTGATTTTTTCCCTTACCAATAACCCCTTGAAAAAGTAAGAAAATAAATCATCTCACCTGTATTAAATTGTAGGTTGACCAGAACCAGCAAAACTACTGCTGTCCGCATATTGTTGTTGAAATCAGCTGATGGATATGAAAATTATTTAAATTAATCAAACTGGAATTCAGACGTTTCCTAAAAACTTGAAATGTGACCAGTCATCCGACATTTCCTACACAAAAATACAGAACTGAAGATTCGAGTTACGAGAAAATCTGTCAACATACAGAAACCCAACAAGAACCGAACAGCTTTAGGCTGCTTTCGGGCCGGATACAAGATACATGTATTTGTTGTTCTTGTATTCAATTCGTGTACAATACTTTAACCCTCTCGAGCACTGTCAAAAAGCCACAATAGCTTTTCAAGCCACTTAACATCAAAACTTACAGTACCAGAACCTCTCTCGTAAAATATTACAATTGGATTGCACACACAGAAGTAATACTCAATATATTGACAGCTGCGCGATCTTTTGATCATTAGTTCGAGAGCATTGTTTACACATTTCTGCGTTATATCCAGCTTGTTTGAAAGAAAACGCCTTTGAAGTGGCGACGCGTGCTTAAAGAAGAAAACACACATATATCATAAGAATTATTACGGCGTTAAAACAAAACAGAGACGTTTTAGAATGAAAACATACTCCCAAGCTACTTAATTAGACCTAATCTAATTATGGCTAAATACAGTGATGAGTTCGATCATTAGCTTCAACGGCGCGTATTCGTGAATCATTTAGCGCGATTACTCACGATCTAATGCAAGAAAACAGAAAAATGATTCAAATAGCTTACCTTTTGGAATTCATCACTAAGTTTGGTGGGCAATTTCATGAGCGATCATAGATCGAGTAGAGCTTCCAGGCAACAAGCAAACTCAGACGCCAACCGAAGGAATGCGATACTTCTGGCGGCCATCTTGTAACTAAGCTCGTACCAGTCCTTTCGGTCTAAAAGTATGTCACACAACGCGCAAAAAGGTAACACAATCGCCCCCCGCAAGGACCGTTTTGTGCTTTAAAATTCAACAAGACTAAAAATTCTTGTTTTTTGGTAATAAATAAGCCGTTTGTGTGTGAAGTCACTAAATGATAATCTGGAGAACCCCTATTCCATAATTCACAGACAAATAAATTGAGACCAAAAATACTTTTGAAACTTTCCATTAAAAAGTTGCATGCAACATCGTTTAATTTCACTCCTATCACTCCTATGACCTCTATAGTAGGAAGGATATATTTTATTCTCTATTAAGTTTTAATATCGTGAAAAAATTGCAAACTTTTTACAAAACCACAAAACAGAACGAGGAAGTTATTTGCGCATATGACGTCACCACCTACGTACGCGTGGGCCGTGCTTCCTGTCAAGTTCTGTAAGGACTGGGTACAAGTTGATAAGACTTGTAAATATGGCGGTGTTTCATAAAGATCCTTGCGGACTTATATGTCTTTTCTTTACCTATTCTGCCGTGTTATACGCCGATTATTGCTTTGTTCAACACGTTGTTCGACCTACCCTCACAGAAAGGTAAATTGTCCTTATATAATAACTTTTACTTTACGACAATAACAATATGATCGATTATTGATGTCGACCAAACCTAATTGAATGCAGAAACAATTCCTTGATCGTATAATTTCTGATTCCATTAATTTTTTACTTTAATAGGAGTTATTCTAGAACATTTTGAGCACAATTTTCTGTTTCTCTAAGCGGTAGATTTCCGGTTGAAATGCTTCAGAGCGGTAACAACATACAAAACGGGTTCAATCTTTAACAATATGCTTGACATCTACACTTGGCACACTTGACGTCGACAAATTAAGGTTGATCATGACTTCAAGGGAACTGTCTGCTCATATTTTGAAAGATCTACAATATCATTCATCTTATTATATTAACTATATTGCTCACCTTCAAATCAGAAACTGTTTATGATGTCAGTTCGGTTTCGTTTTGTTAAACACAAGCTGAATACATCTATTTTGTCTATTTTCATTTAAAATAAGAAAATGGGGTGGGGCTGTTTACATAGTCAATTAATAAAAATACTAATCCCTTTGAAAATTGATTTTTAAACTAATTTAATGCACCTTAACACAAAAATTATTGGTTGCATTTTTTCACTTCAATCTGTCAATCAGAAATTAGAAGTTTTCAAATCAAAATTTTCACTTCAATCTGGGGTCAATCAGAAATTAGAAGTTCACGTTAACTGGTTTACACCGGCTTTCGGTGTTACATGCATAGCTATCTTTCTACATTCATCTTTTGACATAGTCTTTTGATGTGCTGTTTGAAATGAGCCAATCAAAACCGATGCAAACCGATGTTGGTTTCATGCTAATTAGCCCACAAGTTCAGAAGGTCATGCTAGTGGGCTGTGATCGGCGGATTTCAATCCGTCTTGTCTGTTAGCATGTGGAAAGATGGATGTTGATAGAAAGCCACTATGCTTGTAACACTGAAAGCTGGTGTTAAAGATCACTTCTGTTGGAACTTGTGATTGGTAGATTGCAATCCATTTTGTTTAATGTTCTTTTTTCAATGTGTGTTGATTGTCACCATAATTTTGATTGACGGCAGTGAAAATGCAATTCTTAGTGTGTTTTTGTAGTTTAGAATTCATGTGTGATTGAAAGCCACACAAGTTAAATATTACTTACAGTGTTTATTTTTTTATCTTTCTTTTTGTAACGTGAAGCATCTGGGGCAGCTTACATGTTTGCATATTTAATGTGATTGTTCTACTTCTTGCAATATCTCACATCAGAGCATCCTTTTCTGATCCAGGTGAGAATTTTGTTCAGGTAATATCCAGTATTAGACCACGTTTATTTTTTTTGTGCGATTTAAAGCATACAATGCTCATCGTGACAGCCTGTTGCAGGGGCGGATCCAGGATTTCAAAAGGGAGGGTGGATGGCAGACCATTAGGGCCTAACCCTAACCCTAACCCTAACCCCAAGTGGCGGCAGACGGCGCGTGGCGTAACAACAACCAGACATGAGCGAGAGCTAATTCTCTTTCTTTCTTTTTTCTATTTCAAATAAAGTGACATTTCATATTTTTTTTACTGAAAAATGGGGGGTGGATATCCACCCTATCCACCCCCCCTGTATCCGCCCCTGTGTTGTTACCATTTTGTAACCAGTATTGGCTGTAAAACCACACAAAAGTAGAGAAAGATAGTAGACCTGCCAACTCTCACAGCGATGCATGAGTCTTACGCCTGGAGATCCAAAATGTCATCTCACACATACAAGCCAATTTTTCACGCCTGACCTGACAAATTTGGATTTCTTACATGTACGGTAACTCAACTTAGTAATTTGGGCCAAAATATATCCAGAGAATGAGCATTGTTATTCATGTTTGAGTCAATTTCACACACTTTGGTAATGTTTGAAAATCGTCAGAACATCTTCGGTACTCTTCATTTTTTTTTTCATCAAGTTGTCAATGCTTGGAAGTTATCAGAACATCTGGAAATCTCCGGAAATAGTCGGTCCATTTTTGGAAAATAGTGAGATGACAATCTCGCGCCTTTGACTTAGGAAAAGTTGGCAGGGATAAGATAGTGAGATCACATACTCTCTTGCCGAAGCTGAGTTGTGATCTCTATGAACTACTAGCATGGTGCAGTGAGTCCACAACATGCTGCTTATACAGAGGTACCCAGTCAGTTCTTGGAGATTGGGGATGTTGCCATGGACTGTTACTTGTGCTACATATAGATGTTGTGTTTTGTTTCTTTTAGGTGTGGTTGCTCGACCCTCAACAAGTCTTGACTTTTCTGAAATCAATAAAGCAAAAACTATGCAAACACAGGTAGGCTCTCATAATAAAGATAAGAAATAAGTTACCTTCAATCTCTTTTCCCAGTTGCTCAAAGAGTGGATAACGCTATCCATGGACCTGCCAGATAAATCACTACCCAGTTCACTTTTCAATGAATAGTGATTTATTAATCATTGGTTAAAGTTATCCCTGGTTTAACAACCCAGACCAGATGTTTTTGTTGTCTGTGCAATTCTCTCCCCAAAAGCTTTGGTACCTTTAGGAAAAAACTGTTTATTCTTTTCTTTAAATTTTTTCTCAGGATGAAAATGAATGGACAATCTGTGCTAAATGTGAAGCCTATCGTCCTCCAAGGGCACATCACTGCCGGTATGTCGCCATAGCAACCAATTAATCAATTAGACTTTTTAATTATTTAATTCTTCCCCTGGGTGGGATGCTAGTCCATCACAGGGTTAATCCCTAGCATCAATTTGTCAGTACCCATTTAATATGCAACTGGGTGGAGAGAGGCACAATGAGAGTTAAGTTTCTTGCCAAATAACAGGGTCCGAAATTGCGCCTTCCTGGTCGCCAATGCGACTAAATATTGAGAGCTGGCGACCAGAATTTCACAACTGATCGCCCACTGGCGACTAAGTTGCTTTGTAAGAGTATTCAGAGAAACTGATTAAAAATAAAATTCGGAGCCGTTTTTTAACAATTTATTGACTCACTTTTTATCTTAGTGATGTCCTTGAGATAACACTGAAGTAAATTTCTCCTACATAATGTATAAACTCCCCAACAGCTCAGCCAACAGCTGCGATCAACACGATTCGAACATTGCAAGCCGCCATGTTGTTTTCCTCAGCGGTTTTCCCAAAGACACTATTGCGGGCGCGCCCAGACATGTGCTTTCTTTCGCATGCAATGGTCCATGCAATGAATATTCATTCTGGCGATGTCATGTCCGCGGACACGCTGAAATATTTCCGTCATTTACTTGAAACTGGTAAGGCTACAGATGCAAAAAACTTTGTGGAAGATTTAGATTTTTCCAATTACATGCCAGGCTACTAAGCTACGACGTTCCACGAACGCAACACGTTCTTGTTGTCACTGTGTTGAATGAAAAACTACCTGTCGAAATATGTCAGAAAGTTGGTGGAAATGATGTTTTTTATATTGTTAAAGAGCGGAATGTTTGGGTAAGACTGTACAGTATTTTCCGTTTAAATGTTAGAGAGTTAACATTCGATAAAGAAGACTTTTTAAGACTCTACCTATAGGCGGATAAGCATTTTTTGAGTGATTGTCATCGTGTTTTGTGGTATAAGTAAGCTGTTTTTGAGATATGAATGGCCAAAAATACACAAGAAGAAAAGTGTTTCGTCTTTAAGTGTAAAAGGAAAGTCAATCGAAACATTGGCGACCAGAAGTTGCCATCTGGCGACTAAAACTTTCGGTCCGGTCGCCAGGTGGCGCCGATGTAAAAAATTAATTTCGGACCCTGAATAACACAACACAATGACCCAGGCCAGGCTCAAACTCAGACCACTCGATCCAGAGTCCCTAGCGCACTAACCATTAGGCCACTATGCCTTCCATAACTAAACATAGTTACTAAATATAAATATTACCTTTACCTATTTCCTCCATAACTGAGGCTCCCCCAGGGGTTCAGGCCCCGGGGGGGGGGGTACTCCGGCTTGTAAATGACAGGGATGATCGAATAGAGGCAAAACTCAGGACCCCAAAAAATCCCTAAGTCTTCCGACATTACCCAAAAAAATCCCTGGACCAAAAATAACCCCCCCAAAAATCCCTTGTCAAATTACCCCTCAAATGCCAGGAGGGGCAATAATATAACACAAAGAACACTTGTTTTGTTTATTCATGATACCATTAATACGCCAAGGCCGTGCCAAGGCCCTTTAGTTTGTTTTTAATACCCCCAAAAATCCTCTATCTAAATCAAGTCACCCAAAAAAATACTTGCCAAATTTTCCAACCCAAAAAAATCCCGGAATCGAAAATTTCAAACCCAAAAAAATCCTTCGATCATCCCCGTCATTAACAAGGCGGAGTACCCCCCCCAGGGGTTTCAGGGAACAAAGGAACAAAAGGAAAACAACTACACTGTACATACACAGAAGCAAAAGCTGTGTTTCTGATATTTTAGGCAGCAGGGATCATAAAAATTGCTAAAATACTTCCAGGGAACAAGGGAACGCAAGGGAAACTTTTTAGGGAACAAGGGAACACAAACCCCTTCTGTGACACCCTCATAACTGAAAGGGTCATCACAAGGTGCGAGGTTAAGCAAGGTGTACAATCCATTCCGGTTAGCCCGAATAGCACTTCGGTTAGCCTAAATGGCAGTCTGGCTAGCTTAAATAGTACGAGATGAAATAACATTTATAATTAAAAGTATTATTGACTCTAGAAGTTTTTGTACAATTTTTTGCCAATTTTAAAAATTTTAGCTTAAATAGTACTCTGGTTAGCCTACAGTTGTAGCTAAGGTAGCTTGTGGTTAGCCTTTCTATTTGGAGTAGGGAATTCTGCCTCGTATGCCTTGCATGCCTCGCTGCTGCCTATGCCTCACATGCCTCGCTGCCTCACACTTTTGTAAGACTCTAGCTGAAAGCTATCTAATCTTATATTCATGAGCCCTTGTGTTGGTTTTTAGGACATGTGGAAGGTGTATTAAAAAAATGGATCATCACTGTCCCTGGTTGGTACAGTACAATGTATTTTTTTGGAACATTTGTCAATGAATGTTAAAATATTTTTTCTGAAGAATGAAGTCAAATTTCCATTAAAATTGATTAATTCACACTTGGAAGGAATTCTTGAACTGTTTTGACTGTAACAAGTTTCTTTTAAATAACTCAATTTTTTTTAATTTCAAATTTTACAGACCCGTTTAGACATTTCGATTTGGATTAATATGGGTTTTTTTTTTATCATTTGATAATTTTTTATGTGACAAAAATAATTAATTAATAATACCAAATTAAGAATTAATTATTTTATTAAATTAGAATTTAGAATTAATTTAATTCTGTTCATAAACAAGGTGATTATGTCTAGAAAGGACTGAAATTTTAGTGGGCGGGGGGGGGGGGGGGAAGGGACAAAATGTGTGGATGTGAGAAAAAGGTCTCCATGTTTGATACTTACAGTACACTTACCATACCGGTAACTGTTAAATTTGTTTCTAACAATAACTTCAATTTTACTCATAGTGAAGAAGTAAACATTTGTTCAAATGTGCTCATTGTGCCTGTTGTATTTTTTAGGATCAACAACTGTGTTGGAGAGGCCAACCAAAAGTATTTTGTTTTGTTTTTGTTTTACACAGGTCAGTTAAATTATATTTCAAGAATACTTAACTTTGTATTTATAATAGAATTATACGTGCTGAAATTACTGTCGTCATCGGACATGCCACAAAAGCCAAAAGTCGCCATGAATTCGGACTGATGTCGAGAACTACGTGACTGGCTGGAAAATCAATGTGTTGAAAAATGCTGATGTCCGACCAATTTTCATATGTCCGTTAAAATAAAGTTTGGAAGGACAAGTCCTTTTAAGTAAGAAAAATTATTTCCAGCACTGATTATAGCAATTCTCTTGTCAATGTCTAAGAAAACACTGTCCTTCCTTGTCGTCTATTTCTGAGTGCATTGGGCACAATAGTGTGGATCAATTGCCCGCAGGTTTATTCAAGCACATCTTGAAGGCTATGAATCACATGTCATGATTTTTTATCAATAATTTGTATAATAAGCTTTAATTGACATATAGCAGGGCTAAAAAAAAACTTGAATTCCAACTTGCCCATGGGGCAAGTGACTCTCAAATTGTGCTTGCCCAGACACTATACCCCCTTGCCCAGATTCTCAAACTTATTAATAATTCGTGATGATTGTTTGCTAGGGCCCTTGCCCGTCGGGCAAGAGAGCAGGAAAAGTCACTTGTCCGGCAGGGAAATCTACTTGTCCTGGACGACCAGACGGGGGTTTTGTCGAGCCCTGTATAGCTTGCTGAACTGTTTACTTGTACAGGTGTACTGTATAAATACAATCATGTGCACCTGAGTAGAGTGAACCACTCTGTCAGAGTTAAGACATACACAATGTCTTTCCATGAAAAAATTTACTGGTACATTTAAATACTTGACTTGGTTATATCACCCTTATACTCCTAAAATAACTTCCAAATCTCTTACTCTTGTTTTAAGGTAGCTTTTTATACTTTCTTTGTGTAGGTCTTGCATCATTGTATTGTGTAATTCTAACTGCTGTGTCATGGACAATGGAGTGTAATGGCTGTTCAAGAGAGTATGAAAAACGAACCAGATTGTAAGTTTCCTGTACTCTTCAAAATATCAGCTTAATATTATTACAGTTGAACCTCTTCTTACGGACACCTTTTAATGGGCACTTTGCTATGTCCATTTGGTGTCATATTAGAGAAGTTCAATTGTGCTTTTAACACTGAAGTGAAATGTTGACCTTAATTGCTACAAAAACAGTGAAAAATAAAAAAATAAATAAAATAAAACAAAAGACAATAGACACCTCCAAACTAGTGAATACTGGTAACCATTTTCCTGGCCATTTTTGTCACTCGGCACAGAAATTATCCCATGATTATGACAGGCAAAGTCATTTCCAAACATCATGATAATTATTTTTAATTAAACAATGCTAATAATCACTTATCCCCATCACCACCCTGTCAGAAATCAAATGTGTAAATGTACGATATACTTACATGTAATGTTTGTGATTTTTCAGAGTCTACACAGTCATTTTGATGATTGAGGGCTGTCTGTTTGGTTTATTTGTCCTAGCCATGCTATGTGACCAGGTATGTTTGTCATGCACTTAGAGTCTTGTAACACTACACGTATAGCTTAATGGATGAATGTTGCAAAAGTAAAAAATTAAGTTACGGGTGTTGATATAATGTAGTTGACACTTGATATTCAGTATACTGACATGTAGTTTCACAAAGGGCCTGACTGAGTCTTAGCTAGTCTTGGGTTCAAAAATTTTCATATCTTTTCATGCTTTCATCTCCTCTCCATTGCCATTTCCAAGGGTTTGATGTCTCTGAAGTTACAGACTAACCTGACAGTATATTTTTTTACCATTTCTTCACTGATGATTTTTTGTAGAATTCACAGAAGGCACAGGAGCTCAACACAACAACACATAAAAAATAAAAAGCACACTGATCTAGCTAACGGTCACTTCTGAAGATCTATGTATGTTGTAGCATACAAAACCATAGTTCTTAAAATCAAAGTTTTTTTCCGACATGGGTTGTCCTGTCATGTTTGTCACCACAGTCTGTTTTTTATTTTTATTTTTATAAAGTTTAAATGCCCTTAAAATAAGAATGTTAACAATAACACAATTATGTTAATGCAACATGGTGACCAGTGAAAGAACATGGTCCCAGCATGCACTACATGTGGGTAATATGAATAACAAAGACTAATATAAGCATAACCCTACAATTTTTTTTGTAGCATTCAGCTACTGGATTTTTTACATATATTTTTTGTGTTTTAGTTCTCGGCCATATTGGGGGATCTCACAGCCGTGGAACATGTACAAAGACAGATACGAGCAAACCGTAAACCAAGGACTGCTTTACTAGCTGAAGTCTTTGGAAGAGGTGGGTGTCTGTCCACTGTCACATACACATAGTGACTGGAATTGGCAGTCTCACACCAAAATAATTTCTGACAAAAAATCCCGGGGGGGGGGGTACTCCATATAATGGCCTATACGGTGAGGCTCCGCCCGAAAGGGGTACCTTTTTTTTAGGTTTCAGGTATATAAAAGGGTAGGGATTTCACAAGCTTAGGTATATGAAAGGGTATGTAAATCAGTCATTTAGGTTTTTAAAAGGGCCTTGAATTAAAATATTTCGAACAGACGCACTTTATGGCTGTATTATTTTAATTTATAAAGCGCAACATGAAAATGACAAGAAAACGTCCTGTTCTAAGTCTATGCCATGTATTTTAGGTATATGAAAATATGAAAGGGGTACCTTTTTTCAGTAAAAGGTATACGAAAGGGGTACAATTTTTGTGAAAATGGTATATAAAAGGGTAAGGGGTAAGAGCTTGGGGCGGAGCCTCCCCGTGTAAAACTTTTTTGAGTGCCCCCCCCCCCCCAGCAAAAAATTCAGGACTGTACAAGTACAAGTGCAGTTCAAGTGCTCAGCATTCAGACTCAATGAATGCAGTGTTTGTATGTATACTGTACACATAACTGAGATCAGCTAGCTTCCTGCACACATTGCAGACCTAAGATACTAGATTATCTATCTCTATGCACACATTGCAGACCTATAATCATGGTAGATTGTTGATTGCCAGAATTCAAGAGATGTTCAAGACCTTCCAGGAGTCTCTAGCAGTCTTGTAACAAGTCCAATATTACATATATTTTCTCATACATTTCTTATTTTGTGTTTACAGGTGGATTTTTGATCTGGTTGTGTCCATGTTCTTCTCCTGTCACTCCACAAAGATCAACAGCATCAGAACGCTACAATGTCTAACCTGCCTGGTGTCTAATGGAGAAGTGTTTCTTTATGGAGAAGAGATGTCATTCGGTGCCGTATGACTGTGCTGCTCCTTTGTCACATCATTAACTTGGAATCTCACCCCATCTGATAGCCAGTTAAACTTACCATGCATTTTGTTTGCCCCGCAAACATCTTTTTTTAAAACGCATTCTCACACTTTGACTAGAGTGAGGCAAAAAATATTGTTTGCATAAACATAAGAGAAGGGCTTCCAATTCCCCGTTGTTGGGACTAGACGTACTTCAACAGCTTATTTAAGGGAATAAGTCCTTCCTCCAGGAGTTTCAATATCAAAATTAGCTAAGCACAGTGTTATAAAGCTATTAAAATTAAACAAAGTAAGTTACTTTTGTTGAAGCTGATATTTTAAAGAGAAGATACATGCACTCTTCCCTACTACATGATTGTAAGAAAATATATTTTTACCGGAATTAAATTTATCTTGTGGGTAAATACCATGAGAAGAATATGACTATAAACTATGACAGTCTTCAATGTTCACTTGTAGAAAGAGATTTCGTACATTTTAATGTACGTTTAGATCACAAAAAATTTAGGCATTCTATAAAGGTGACTTAATCCTAACTTTGACATCATCTAATTTTCATTTCAGTTTTGCATGTGGATACTCGCGTTTTTTTTAAACGGTTGCATTCTTCGAAAAAGGCAACTCCTTTGTTCAATACCAGAAACCCAATTTCTCAAAACTTTTCATGAAGGAAACGGAAGAATTAAAATTTTAAAGAAAATTTCTAATAAAAAGAAAAACTTCTGCAATGTTTTGCACAATCCTCTACAACTGTCAATGATGATATAAACGTAATATTTTTGTATCAAATTTCCTTTTTTTTTCTTTTTTGCAATATTTATTTTTTCTTAGAAAACAAATTGTAAGCTTAAGTTTTTTTGTTGTTGTGCAGAATGTCTACAGCTTGAAACAATTACAAAATGGATAATAGAGCAGTTTTCAATTGAGTGTCGTAAAACCAAAACCAAGGTAATTACTCTGGCCAATCGCAAAGGACACAGACAATCAAGTAAACCAATCAAAACTCGAAGCAAATACACGTTCCAGCATGAAGCGCGGGAAAACGTGCGCGAGCGAATCACAAATTGGTTTTGGTTTCACTTCTGATTGGCTGAGAAAGTGGCGCGAGTTTTTTGAGCCAATAGTTAAGCGTAGTAACGCAAAACCAAAGCAAATTTCGACACGCGAGTAAAAACCGTTCTAATGGATTAAAACGAGTCTTGATCTTTCCATGAGAAGGTCACTTATTTATAGTGTGCCTTTGTGTGTGAAATTAAGAAAATTATGTAAAAGATTTATTTTATTGAAAAAGTCCACAACTTGAGGTGTTTTAAATTTACTGGATTACAGATTTACAACCTCATTAAGTTAAACTTTGTTTCTGGCCAAAAAATTCTAACTTTAAGGTGAACATATTTTTTCTCTTTATAAAAAGACGTTATTTAATTTAAATGCAATAATTGCATTACAAATATTGTAATGAGTGATTTTACTTGTGAATGAGTGAATTCTTACATTCTATCTATAATACACCCAAGAAGCGAAATATTTTAAGGTCAACGATGTTAAAATGTTTCGTCAGAACCTATTTATTAAATTGCAGTGCATTGGAGCCCTTATTGTCCGACTATAAATGCGGTATTAAAGGAATTCTTAAGCAAGAAATCAACTGACTGAGCTTTTTTCAGTCAAGTGAAAGTGGCTATAATAACAATGTAGTCGTATAAACTAGGTTATAAGGAAGGGTACCACTGTATAGTAAATACAGTCCTGTTAACACACAAAATAGTTGTATAAAATCATTGTCACCCAGATTGTGATCTAGTATAGCTTTTTTTCACTGACGTGCCAACAAGAGTCTAGTGGCTGTTAAAAGAAAAAATGTGAATAACAAATAGTAGGTAGAATTTTACTTTTAATATTCGTAGATAGCAAAAATTTCATTCTCTGTACGTGCTGTAATTATCAGTAAGCTCCAAAGAGATAAGACTTTGATGTTGATATTCGTGAATAGTAAATACTTTTAAGTTAATTTAAGTAAAAGTATGTTTGCAAAGACGATCACACTACTGTGTAAAGTGCTACAAAATTAAAGTATTTAACTCTCAATCTGCTTGGTGGTGCAATTTTTTAAGGCACACTGATTCATGAGTCTTTCCTTTTTTATATTACAACAAACCATTGGTAAAGTTTATGGTTTGAAGTGAACACAAATCATCCTTCGTACACTTAATTCTCCCTTTGCTTTCAAGACGTCTATGAACATTCCAATTTGATGACGTAACTCTACGATATTAAGTCAGTAAATTCTTCCAAGAGAATTGCTAAATCTTGAATTTTTGAAGTCTTCATTACACTTCCCATGCCAGAATTTAATGTTCTAAAAAATTCAATATTTGGCGGAAGAAATTTCAAAATTCACGTTTTGATAATTCAATATTTAACAGGACAAATGTTGAAAATTAAATATTTGGCGGTAGAAATCTTGAAAGTCACCATCTGATAATTCAACATTTGGAAGGAAAAATGTTGAAAATACAAGATTTGGGAGAACAAATCTTGAAAATTCGAGTTTTAATAAGCGCATTCTCTTGTATAGTTTCGTCTCGGTTTGAGCATTGACACTCAAGTTTTTCGGCTTGTAAAGAGAAAAAAAAATTTCTTTAGTAAAGGAATGTTAATAAACGGCACGCAACGCATGCAGAAATTTGTCAAAAAAAATAACGTAGACAAAAGTAGCTGACAACTTCTGTCTTGAACGATTCTTCAACAAAAGTTGCGTTAATCTGTAGCGTGACATCCGATAAACGATATATGATACTTGTCGCGAGCGACATGCAAGGTCAAGGACTGTTTCGTAATTTTTTTATACAGACTTACAATACAGGCCCATTATAAAATTACAGATGTGATCATGACTGTCGACTGAATTCAATAGAACGTCTCAAATACGTAATTTGTCTCTTTCGTTTATAATTTGCATGAGGCCTTTCTAACTTTCCAGAAATGTTTTGCTTCGTGCTATATGCGGCGATTTCTCGTTAATTTGATCTCTGTTCGCGTAACATTTATTTCTATAGTGCGTTCTCAGTCCCATTCGGTTTACTTGATCAGTCGATCAAACGCGACAGAAAGTGGCACAAATTCCCCCCACTGCCTCATGACATAAGGCTTGAGTGACGACATCGCCTGAAAAGCAGAATTTTCGCGATTGTGACGGCGTTCAGAAAATGTTCTGTGGGATACTCTTGGGTGATTTTCAGAAACTACACTGAGACTGTAGACAAAAAATTACACGTTACCATCTCTTATTTTATTTTTAGCAAATTCAAACACTATCGGTGCTACAATCATCTTTAGTTTATTAAATCAAAATATTTTAATGGCTGGTTAATAAATCAGGCCCTTTGATAGAGTTCTGGTACATAACTTCGAAGGTGGCGACTTGATTTGCTTTCTCTTTTACTGAACCATTATGTATCCCATGGCTTTGATGTGCTTGTCTCCATTATCTGAACTGTGTGTTGCCTGGTTACCACACGTGTTGGAGTCATCTTCGACACCTCCTGTACCAAAACCAATCCTGGAATCACACGATGTGCAGTCATTCTCCTGGTTAGCCATAATACCAATCCTTGCTTTGGAATGATCTGAACGGTCAGGTACAACATTGAACCCTTCTCTGTTACAGTTGCGCTGTACTGAGGCCTGTGAACCAATCAGCGACTTCCACGTGCCACGACCCAACGTGGTTGAGCGGTATTTCCCGTCAGAGATAAGTGAGTATAGCGAGTTGGCATTTCTGTTGATGACAATGGACCTTATCTGATGACCTATCTTCATAGCGAGACAAATCTTGGAAAAGGGTGTGCTCCAGTAGGTTGGTAACTTGGTTTCGTGAGCATCAAACCCAGTCTTCCCTCCAAGTCGGTTGTAGTCGGCCTTGTTCGTCCAATAGTGGGAGTCGTAGTGGAAAGTTGGCTAGAAAAAAGCGCACTAACAGGTCAAATTGGCATGTAGTTCAAGATCATTATTTTTGTTACTTTAAGTTCTCTATTATTTCGATAACACTAAACCCTCTTGGCAATCTCCCATTCAATTTTCTCATAATAATTGGGTTTTACGTTTAGATGTTGAAAGATAATTTATTAAATGGGTTAAGTTGCCTACCACTAATTTCAGAACAGCTAAGACCAAAAATCTGCGAATTTCTCGTGATGTAGCTCCTTTAATGAAACATCGAGTTCGGGGATTATGGAGGGTCAGTTTTCAGTCGAGGAGAATTTGAATTACTGACATTGCCGGGTGCGTGGGGCAAAATGGGAACTAAACTATCTTCCCATAACACCTCGCGCTACAACATTACTAAGATCCTAAGATATCCAACACACAGCGGTCAAACGTCGCGCGCGTGCGCAGTTCCCGTCAAAACTGCTCCAACACTTCTCCATGCAAATTTCCGAAAACTTTCGTTTATAAAGCCAAAAGTCAACGCCGTAACTGGAAAGTCAAGGTTTATACGCCGTTTACGGATTGAAAATTTGATAATTGTTATCCACTGAAATTGCTAGCATGAAATTTTCTTTCACGTGCTATTTCTATAACAATTTCCTACAAAAGTTTGCACACTTTCGAGGTAATTTCTTAGAAAAGTTCGAGGCGCCCAAAACCGGAACTAACATCAATTTGTGCGTATGACCGCTGTGTGGATATCCAATCTAGCTCTTATCAACTGAAAATACAAGTTTAATTGGAGGGTGTAGCCAAAATATTTTAAAAAGATAGCTTCTCTTGTGGCGTGGAATATCGAGAAACCATTTCTGCTTATTTCATAATAAGTTGTCTACTATCTGACACTAAAACATGATTTTTAAACAGTTTCTGGAAAATAAGAGCGAGTCAATTTTTCTATTTTTTTTTTCAATATTTGTCCATGAGTTGACCCCATGGCTACCTTGCATAATAACATGCATGAAAACCATCATGGCGGCATGAAAAAGAGAATTTTCAGTTGTATACTTTGGTCTGACTTCAGGCTGGATGATTTTAAAATTAATCACCTTGTGGCCGTCAATTTTCATGACCAGCGTCCATCCCCCACTTCCGCATGCTCCAATGCTTGTCATGTGACAGTAAACAGGAACTTTACCGATGTCAGTCTGTAGCACATAAGCTCTATTTCCTCTAGACCTGTCGTGGAAAATGTTCGAAAATGAATCCTAACTTCGCTCTATTCATTAAAGACATGGGGGCAGAAATTTATGATGGACTTTTTATAGGGGAATCTTTGTTTACAAGTTGGGCCACCAGAGCGCTTGAAGTTGCACTCTCGGAATAACTTTTTGCTGTTTTATCCGATTAGGCTTAAATTTGGCACAATGATAGAACTTTCTATCCCAAACAATCGTATGATTTTTGTGTTTTAAATTTAACGGTTTTTGGCAGGAAAACGACGTTACAGTGCTGAAGGCAAGTTATGGTTAGGTAAGGTATAACGTCACGTAACTTGAGACTAACTATAGTTAAACTTTAGTTACGTCGTAGATGTGACCGCAGCCTATATCTTCAAGATGGATTGAGCTTTTTCACTGTGGGGACGTGGAGCGGGACACGTCCCCTCGTGATTAGTTTTGGCACGCGCAACACGAACTTTGAAGCAGTTTTGTCCCTGCGACATGTTGCACGGAATTCAACTCGTTGAACTTCGTGCAACACATCGCAGAGACAAAATGTTGCACGAGCCATAAATTATCAGCACACACGAGGGGACGTGTCGCTGCGACATGTCCCTGGGGCATTTCCCCGCTACAATTATTGTGTGTGTACATATTTTGATTTTATTGCTGCTACATGTCCCCGCTACACGTCCCTGCTTCATGTCCCTTCAGTGTGAACAAGCGTGATTTTGTCGCTGCTACATGTCGCTGCGACATGTCCCTGCGTCTTGTTCCCAAGTGGCGGAGACCTTTAAATTAGCTCATAATTGGTAAAAAATTTTACTGTGCGTTTTTGATTGATAACTAAGATTTGTAATCGCTAAAATTTTAACTGAGAGCTGATCGAGAAATTGTCGAAGATTTAACTGGAATCTGAGATCACACATGATCGAACATGTTTCGTGTGACCCACATTTTTGACCCTCTTTTGAATAAAATGGTTCATTACAGAAGCTTCTATTTAAAAACTTTTAACTTTGTTTTCTCAAATGACAATAAAAATGCAAATAAATTGCAAGACCTACATTAAAGATTCATAAACTCACCTTCTACTCTGGTAGATGTCTTTACACGAAGCATACGATGAAACTGTGTAAGAAATTACAATAAAAAAAGTTAAAATGGAACGAACAAAGCGAAAAAAACAATAAGGGTGCTTCTGTTGTTATTGCTTGAGACATGCAGCATACATATTTTTCTTCAAATTTTGTCCTTGAATCTACCAAAAATGCGATGGAAAGTTTAACGAAAGTATACTGCGTCATGTCTTTCAGTATTGCAGTTTATGTAAGTTTTGTCCTGCCCTCAAAAACCCGTTGAACTGCGTAAGTTTATTTCTTTATATGGACAAATGAAAGCCTAAAATGTGCAGTGGAATACCGATTTCTCGAAAATTGGAATTTCTCGAATCCCATTTAAACGGAAACTGTTTCGAGAAATCGGGAGTTAAATTTGCGGCTGTTGTTCAAATGTAGCAAGTTCTGGAAATCGTGGGTCCACTTCATTGTTAGAACAATGCGCACCCGAAACAAATAAGCTACCTTTGTCTTTTTTATGCCTGTTACCATTTTTATTCTCTTTAGACACTGCTTTACCTTGTGGATTCAAGAGATTCAGGCCATGCGCTATCGCTTTGATATCGGCATGAAGCTTATCCATCTTTGCCGCTAATGTTTTCATGCCTATGGCACAGCTATCCTGTTGGGTTGCTTCAATAGATGTGCAGGTAAAACAAAAGAGCACAAAAGCCCAAGCCTTCATCGACACTGAACCCATTCTGTTCGTGAAACTTCAGAGGTTCAAGAATTCAACGAAGTTTTTCGATCACATGCACTTTTAACACCGCCTCTTCAGTTTATATTTCTGTATTTGCTGTACCTCTCATATTACTTTTTGTAAGTACTTGTCAACTAAGGTTTAGTTTTGGCAGAATGGCATGATAACATGTACAGTGTAAAAAAAAAGTTTAAAAGCCCTTCGTGGAAATTGACATTCCTGCGACTGGCAGTGGTTTGAGGACCTTTGAGAATTGATTGAGATGCTTTAGGGAGCTCAGTTAGGGTCAATCGTCCGTTTTCTTCGTCAAATTTCCCTCTCACGGCTCATATGCTTATCAAACGACTTCTTCATTGCTTCGCACAACTCTACTTTTTCTGGCACGACTTTCAGTTTTTGGCACGACTTTAGTTTTTTTGGCACGACTTTTAGTTAACCGGGTGGGGTCTGGTGCCCCCGGTTCATAATCTACCTCGTTTTTCTTTCTAGGTAGGGCATTGAAGGTCACGTACGTTGATTGGCTTAAAACTGGTCATCTTTCATCACCTATTTCAAATTGCCTTGATGGGAGAAGAGGAATGGTACGGAGGAAATGTTTTAAATTACTTGCCACTTGAGGGATTAAACTTACGTGCGTTATTCGCGTTTTCCATGTGTTTAACTTAACAAAGAATCCTAGCTTAGACCACAGACCAAAATAGAACTGCTAGACAGTACAGTTAGAAATGACCAGTACGAGATATAATTGAAAGAGACATGTTACATGTTATGAGTTTTAGTAGTAGAAACAAAACAATGCTGACATCTCTACCTTTAAAGTCTTCAAAGCGATAAAAGCGCCTTTTTTCGTATATCGGATGTCACGCTTCAACATAACGCACTTCTTGTATAGTAGAACAACAACAAAAGGAAATATGAACGCTACAAAAGTATAATAAATTTCTCACTAAATGAGTTGAAAGTGCCTTTAAAATAGTTCAAAGTTCCAAACGTTTCGGGCTTAGCCCTTCATCAGTGGAATGTCAATATGAACGCTATACTGGGTCCGTCTAAAAGCCGTAGGCTCAGTCTTGTTAGCCAAAGAAGTGGTTAAACATTAACCACCCAGTGTAAAACTATTTTCAGTGGCTTCTTGTTTTAGCTCGAGTTCAACTGTTTGGCACGACTTTCAGTTGTTGAGTGCACTGCAGGACCATTCTATTCTGGGGGTGGGGGGGGGGGGGGGGGGGCTATTTCTAAAAGTCAAAACATATGCCCTGCACCGGAAAACAATCGATAATGAGTCCTCCCGAAAATAATGCTACGCGAAATTCCTTCGGATAATAATCCCCCTAGGAAAAAAGCCCACAGGTTTATTTAAAACAGCGAAATTCTGATTTATCGAACATTCAAGGGAAAAGAAAATTGGCTCGAAGATTGGGTAAAATTGCAGTGATCGACTTATCCAAGGGAAACGAGTTCTGGTTCTAGTCAAGTTATGGGAAAGTTCGAGAAACCGAGGTACCGTTTGATATATCCCGTCCATAATTAAGGAAAGATATAGTTCTTTCAATTTTAAGCCCCTTATTTTAGAATTGTTTTTGTATTATATGACGTTATAGTACGAAAACTGCGAGTTCTCCAAGGCCTCGCATGCTTGTGCATACTTCTTTAATATTGTCAACAGATACTCAATCAGTCATCAGCTTACGTGCCATTTGTGACGTCATATGTTTACGGAAGTCCTTTAGTGTAACCTATTTCTTGGTAAACGCTTTAACGGAAGCTCGAGCAAGCTCTTCCCAAACGATGCAGGACACGTAGATCCGCAAAAAATGTTTAAAAAAAGTAAAACGTCTTATGTATTTATCGGATTTCACTGAAAAGTTTCTTCTCATTCATTCTCAGCTGCAAAGATGTATTAAAGTTCCTACGAAGCGCCTTTCAAGTTTTTTTTCCACTTTCTTATCACGCTATTCCGCGGAAAGGAAGTAGTAAGCTAATGAAGTATTAGTAATATGAGAGCTGAGCTTTCGTGTAATTTGTGCCATCATTTGTTTACGGAAGTCCTGAGTGCGAGTACGAGGATTTAAGAGATTTTGGTCTAAACTGCTCTGAAATTAGTGGAAGCCATTTTAACCCATGGAAAGCATTATCTTTGAACATCTATAGGAAAACGAAGATATAACCTTAATTTTTTGAGAGAAATCAAACCACGGCTATAAATATTGATTTTTTTGGAGACGCGTAGAAACCACTGATTTGAAAATTTAAGCCTTAATTTTTCAAATCGCATTCCATTTCCATCCGAGCCATCCGTAGCCAAATACGCTTGTTTACAGTTTCAATGCTCTAATATAGTAACTGTTAATAAAACTGGACCATTATTTTTAGGTTTCTTACAACACAAATCTATATTTTGGCTGTTTAGAAATTTGGTAAAATCCGTGACAAAGCCCCTTTAAGGGAAACACAAGTAAGCATTTCCCACGGAAGTCTGCGTTTGAGCCAAATGGCCCATCCGGCGGGCCGGGAGCTTATCCCGGTTTCAGCAGCATGAAGCGACTAGGAGTATTTCTACTCCCCCCTGGATGGGATGCTAGTCCATCGCAGGGTTGAATTCGCCGGTACCCATTTAGACACCTGGGTGGAGAGGTGTAAGTTTAGGCTCAAAAGAGGATCTGAATGGGGGGGTCCACATGTCGGTAGTCGGTTAAAAATTCCTTACTTTGTCGGTTGTCGGTTAAAATTTTCGACCTTTGTCGGTTGTCGGTAAATCTCAGTTAATGATTAAAAGTACAAGTTAATTATTAATATTTGTTATTTAATTTACGCAGTTTTAAGACTTTAAACTCTAGACGATATGAAAATTTGTAATAATACATTATTTGGTTGCACTTAAACCTCGTTAACTCTGTTTTTTTAAGCAACTTGTTCGTCTAGTACCGACAAAAACAGTTTGCATCAGCAAATGCTCGTCAAATATTACTTACGCTTATCGAGCGAAACTGAAATTTGGACCGTTCTCAGAAAAGAATAAATTTAAAGGCAGTGTTATTCATTTACCAATAAAATAGAAAGATGCTTATAAACTCTTTTACTCGCTTCTTCTATTTGTAAGGGGTTTTTCTTTTCAATTTTTGCTTTCCTGAAAAATGGACGGTGTATACAAACATTCCGTTCAACAAAACAGCAAAATTAGTAAAAAACGTGGAACCAAAGGTTAACCACGTTAATGTTTGAGCTTAATACTACAGAACTACATGTGAAACATTTAACTTCGCTGCACACTAAAACTGATACGGCTAATAGAACGTTCCACACACCGTTGAGCTCACTGCTGCTTTCATCCGATATTAAATTTGGAAGCTCAAGCAGCCACTGCCCATCTGTTACAATTGCACATTTTCACATTTTTCCCGTAAGCGTTTTCGCCAGGCGAAATAACTTCAGCGAGAACCCGCCAATGCCAAATTAGCTTGGAAACACCTTTATGAGATTTTTTCCACCAGAACCCGGTTACGATGGTGTTCGATGGCAACCTCCTCGCCCGGGGAGGGGGGACTCACATATGAAAGTGACGGGGATGCTCGTCTCGCTTAGGGGTGTAATTTTCGGATTTTTGGTCTCGCTTAGGGTGTTCCGGGCAAAACGCCAATATTTTTAGCCATAATGGTCTCGTTTAGGGTTACAAACGAAGAAATATACAAATATAACTTCTATTCTTATTTTTTTGGTATCTTTTGGGGGTCAAGAAAAGCTTGAGCCACACCCAGATTGGTCTCTTTTAGGGGTTCTTTTCAACATTTCCGACGAGCATCCCCGTCCGTGTCATATAGGAGTCTCCCCCCCGGGCCTCCTCGCCTTACAATCACTTTAACAATCCCGATCATGGCCTGTCACCACATGAATAACCAACGCGCAGTGAAAATACAACAGCGGGACGCCTTGTGGCCTCGATTACCAGCCACTGTTCTACAAATGAACCTCCGCTGCTGCTCGAAAAGGTGACAGGAAACTTTATAATTGACTAAATTTCGAATTGGTGTGGTTACTTCTGAACTAGACATTTCCTAAGCTAGACATAAATTCAAAATGCTGTTCCTTCTGAATACAAACGTCCGTATAACATCGGACCATGTCGGTTGTCGGTTAGAATTTATTTGTCGCTAATCGGTAATTTTTTCCTCGTTTTGTCGGTAGTCGGTAATATTTTTCGCCCTTTGTCGCTAGTCGGTTAACCCCATTCAGACCCTCTCAAAACATTTACCAACTACAAAGCCAAGAAGTGTTCGAGATCGCTTGAGATTTCAAAAAGCGATCGGCCCTTCTCAAAAGAACTTGTTGTGACATCTCGTGGAAATTCTATGAGAATCCTAGACTACCGGGTATCTAGTTTTCTAAAAAACAACCTCCGGCCGCCGCTTATCTAGAGACAGCGTTGGGTTTAAATCTTATTCCCCAGCGTATTTTTTTTGCCTAAATCCCATTTAATTCCCATGTTTTGTTGGTGATTATCATCCAAATTGATATTTCATTTTCCTAGTGGACTAGCCAAATCCCAGTCCCCACCCCTTTAGGCCCATACGCACAATATTTACATCTATGAAAGCTTAAAAATAATGGTCTGTTTTTGTTTAAAATTACTATATGCTGTATTTCTGAAGCTTTAAGAGGGGTGTTCGTTTCCATACTTGCTCCTCTAAGAGAAAAACATTGGAGTCAGTTTCAATTGATATCTGGAAGCGGTCAAATCAATGCGATAGGCACGAAGTCACTGCTGACTGCATTTTGGCGTCTCAGTATTATCGTAACGCCTTTCATTATAGGCTTAAGCATCACCTATATATGTAGGTGATATGCTTCTGTTATAGAAACTATGTATTTTATTCTTTTGTGCTTTCTATTAAATAGCAAATTGAACCTTTGGAATAGTTTTCTACGCGGGATTGTTAATCGAAGTTGTGTTAAAAGTCGAGCAGTATAACCTTTGTTAGTACTTCAGGTGATTAGGACAATTTGTTTCAGTTTGGAACATCCGCTTCACCGTTCAAACCCGAGTGTTTCAGATAGTGCATGGTTGGTTTCCCTTTACAGCCTTTACCCTAAAAATAGCTTGAAACCAAACATAACGCGGAAAAAATAACAACTACTAGTTGTCGTTTATTTCTTAGCGTCACGAGCATATCATGTTACCTATTTAGGCTTCCTTTCCAAATTTCTGTTGACCATCCCCTCCATCCCCAATGGCTTTCATAAAGGAAATATCGCATTGTCATATGAAGAAAGAAATGCTTCGCGTTTAAAACGGTATGATTATATATAAGATTTAGTTTTATGAAAGAAGGATAAAAGAAGATAATGATGGCCCCTCTTGAAAGCTATCCAACCCGCGACGAACTCGCCGTCAATCTGTAACATGCATGATCAATGGAATGCTTTTGCACTTTCATTATTTTGACTTCTTTTTTTCATGACATCATCTAGAGTGGCTGTTTTCTTTGGCAATTGTTCAACCCTTCAGAACGACATCCGTTTGTCTTAGTTCCGTTCGACAGACAAATGCAACTTAGTGTTTCACAATCTGTAACTGAGGGCGAAAAATCGGAACATATATTTGCAACATACATAAAGTAACTCCTCGCCAAGAGGTCCAAGATGTCCTTAACTTGCTGTAAGGTAAGTTGGTCTGTTTGTGTTTATTCTATCCAGTTTCTAATATTTAAGGGATTATGGAATGAAAATGTGAACTGTGACGCTATAAAGGGCAAACGTGAAATTTCTCATACGTCAAACCACTAGATTGCAGTCAATCGTTTCTAGCTGGCTCAACTCGTGAAAAGATCGACTTTTATCCCAACACGATCTTCAGTAGTTTTTTCTATAAGCTTCATACGGAAAGTACTTGTTGGTCGATCGATCCGAGATAGTCGAACTTTAATTTAATTGATCCTCTTTAAGAAAAATATGCAAACTGGTACATTAACCAATAATTCTAAGCGCGCAAAAAATTAATTTAAACCCCTTACACACTGAATGTTGTTAGAAAATGAATGAAGTTTGCAAAAATATGGCAAAATAAACAAGACCACCATACAAACATCAAACTTCTCGTAGCCTCCATTTGGTGCGAAAATATCACTGATATTTGTCTGCAGACATAATCTGTTCCGAAAAGCGGGAAAAAAAGAAAAGCGAAGCTCGAGGAAAACTGTGAGCTTCGAGGAACAGATACTGTCCAAGGAAAAATATTGGTGCTTATTTTTGAAGCCAAATGGAGGCGATTGTTTTTATTATCCTCCAAATATTTTTACACAAGGCCGATTATTTTGGGATACCTTCTGTCAAGGCTTTTTGAAAAATATTGTTAGTCTGTCCAAAATGATCAGCTCTATCAGGAGTTTATAATTCCACTTTTGGCTCTATCCATTTTACAATTTACTCTTGATGTTAACTAAACGTGCGAACGTACATCGTCAAGTTCTAAAACTGGGAATATCACTTGGAGGATATCAACTGATAGTGGCTGCATCACGTGACGTGTTTAGACCAATCGCGCGGGCGAAAAATATTTGATGGATTTTGAGAGCTTACAGTATAACTTGAGGCCATGTTACAGGACGCGATTTTTCCTGCAACTTGAAACGCAACGATGATGACTAAAAAACATTGCAATTTGGAGAGGAGACGTCACACACATCCAATTTTTTTTGCAACTTGCAACGCGCCCGCTTAATAATAAAAATCTCAGCGGTAACGATTGACTCTGAGCGTTTGATTAGCTAATTCCAACACAATAGGCCTTATTCGTATTCTCGGTATTGGACTGGAACTAGCTTGCAATGGAGGCTCATGCGGGTAATCTTTTCAAATGCAAATGACTTGAAGCTGTTTTTAATGATATTCCCCCGCATGAGCCTCCATTGCAAGCTAGTTCCAGTCCAATACCGAGAATACGAATAAGGCCTATTGCGTTGCAGGTCAGTATCGCTTCAATTCAGTGTTGGAGTGGGGTTTGATTGAGAGTTGGATTGCGTATGGAAAACAGAGAAAGAGCTGATCACCGAAAATATTTTCAAAAGAGGAACAACTTTTAGTTTCAGTGATCTTACGTAACCAGGAGATGTGGTATTGAAAATATTTCTTTTGCTTCCAAGGTTTTGTTGTGCACTTTTGCTGTAATTTGGATGTTCCCGCCTCAAAGTACAGAGGGTGCTGGTAAGTGTTTCTTTTTGGGACCATTTTGATTTTATCAGCTTTGGTCCTATATGGCCTAAATCGTTTGTGCGTTTTGCTATGCTAAAGAAATGAACTTCTAATCAAAGCATTTATCATAGAAGAATAAATATTCCAGTTCCTCCCTTATCAGTTCGAGGCGACGTTTTTATACTCCAAATATAGTCGTTGATCATGCTTTAAAAAAGCACTTTTATGTAAGACAGTGGAGATCTGCCAAAATTACTTTTGAAGAAGAAAGACGTTGGTTATTGATGCAAAGCACTGCAGCCGGCTGCGCGTAAGTGCAGCCGCCCTGTTTTTGGTTCGAGTTCTCGCTTATTTTTCAGTAAAGCCTTATATGTTCTTGTTATACTCAGGCTTGCGTAGTTAGTTATTTTTTGTTCACGTAAAACGGCTGACGTCGGGGAGACACATAGAGATTTGTTTACTTTTATGAACATTGCGGTAAACGTAGACAGGTCTCTTTACACTAACTTACTGCACACAGTATGTGAATTGATCAAACACTTCACTATGGATATCAGCAAAGCTATCACTGGCCACTGTTACGCAGCAAGTCCTTTAGTTGTGTATGCTCTTTTCTACAAGCTCATGGCTCTTTCTTTAAAAGGTGTTTGCAAATCTGCACTGGGGATGCAAAGCAAAGGAATTCCAAACGCGAACATCTCGGCATCATCCACGTTAAGTACAAACCATACCCCTGCTTTTGCACGACTAGACGAGCGCCGAGGGGCCTGGTGCTCAGCGCCGAATGATAATTCACCTTATGTACAAATCCTATTGGACGAGGAAAAGTTAATAACAAAGGTAGTGACACAAGGAAGTTACAATGATTTAATATGGGCAACGAAATATCAAATTAAGTACCTGAAGGAAGGAAAATGGTCATCCTATCAGAAAGCAGATGGAAGCCTGGTAAGTAGGTTCAGGAATCAGTGTCTTCCTCTCGTAATCCTAAGCAAAATTTTAAATCCAGTTTGAATAAAATCCTTCTTTGTAGTTTATAGCCACATGACCTGTCTTGAGGGAGGTTGTGTGATATCCCATTTGACTAAGTTGATAGAGCAATTTTTTTATTGAGTGTTGTAAAACGAAAACTAAAGCAAATCCTCTGGCCAATCACTTAACACAATGGTCACAGACAATCCAAGAAACCAAGAACCAATCAAATCTCGAAGCAAATACACGTAGCTGACGCGAAGCGCGGGAAAACGTGCGCGAGCGAGTCACCATTGGTTTTGGTTTTAGTTCTGATTGGTCGAGAAAGTGGCGCGAAATTTTGAAACCAATCACTGAGCGTAGTAATGCAAAACCAAAGCAAGCGCAAATTACTTTCTACACTCAAGCAAAAACCGCTCTAAAATAGGGATGGTTAGCACAAATTAAGCAGCTAAAGAAATAACCTTGCCAAAAGTGGTGTTTTGTTTCATTGAGCTCCGATGACTTCTTGTGCATTAATACTACTATTTTTCTGCACACCTTAATCGTGCCTTTTCTTACTAATTTTTGCGCGTAGTTGATTTCGCGAAAGTTCGAGAGCTGAATTTCGGGAGGAATAATTAAATTTTCGGAAAATCGCTAAATTAAATACTCGCTAAATCTTGCTTTGAAAAAGTCGCTAAAATTAGTAGCCACTTACAATAGTAACCTTAACGTATAGAGCGGTTTTCACTTGAGTGTCGAAAGTAATTCGCGTTTGCTTTGGTTTTGCACTTTGCACTTTGTGATTGGTTTAAAATTCTCTCGCCACTTTCTCAGCCAATCAGAAGTAAAACAAAAAACAATCATGACGCACTCGCGCACATTTTCCCGCGCTTCGTGCCGGCTGCAAGTATTTGCTTCGAGTTTTGATTAGATTACTGGATTGTCTGTGTTTTTAATTTGTGATTGGCTGGAGTAATTACTTTGGTTTCGGTTTTACGACACTCAATTGAACACTGCTATAACCAATTCGAATTACAACCGTTTATACCCAGCTATGTTATGCTTTATGCTTGTTTAGACATTGGAGGGCAATACAAATGTCCGAGCCTTAAAGGAGCACGATCTGCAACCTCCAATAAGGACACACTCGATTCGTATTTATCCAATGGTGCCTCTAAGCGTGATGCCGAATGAATATAATGTTGTCTGTCTCAGATTGGAGTTGTTTGGATGCTCTGGTAAGTACCTCGTTATAGGAAGTTAACGCTCGTGTTAATTAAGGTATTTAAAATTAACGCGAATTGAGAGAAAAATTACTTCCTAATCTAGGAAATTAACGCGAAGAGGGGGTAACATTTCAAAAAGTGAAGGAAATTAACGCGACAACATAAAGAAAAAAATGTTGAGACAACAGGAACAAGTTTATTTCAACACTAGGTGTATAATCCTAAATGTAAGGGTTAAGCGAATGCGTAACTGACATATTTTTATACCCTTTCATATACCTAAACTTGTGAACTCCTTATCCTTTTATATACCTGAAGCATACTCCCTATAATGGCATATACAGGAAGGCTCCCTGTATATGCCATTATAGGGAGTATGCCCCCACCCCAAAAGTAACATAATTGTAAGTTAATGTGCATCCAGAGATAAATTATTCGTTTCTACAAATTCAAGTAAGTCACCCTCGCGGTTATCTATTTGTTCACAGTTATAAGCTGCGGGGATCCAGGAACTCCTGTTAACGGTGAACAAGCTAATGTGAAGATTGGTTATATTTATAGTGGTTCAGTGGAATTTACTTGCAAAGATAACTACACACTATTAGGAGCAAATACGATTTACTGCGAAGAAACGAAAAATTGGAGTTCACCGCTGCCACGATGCTTGGGTAAGCTAAAATTGACCGAATTAAAACATCAAGATCAGTTTACTGTGTGTTTATTAGTAGAGTTGAAGGAGTCACTTTCTAAAGTGTTTCGTCGGCGGACATATCAAAACATTTAGCAAATTTTCAACTTGGATTTTGATGCTCTTCTTTAGAACAAATCTGGGAATCGCCAGTCTTACTACAACAAAGAAACAAAATACGTGATGCCGGGGTCAGGTTACTAAACTCTTGAGTCAACTTCCTTAAGGCGGGAGTAAATGTGAATTTGAGTAAAAGTTTAGGAGGTTTAACCCTATTCAGACCGGGGGGGGCTTTTGAGGCCCGCGCTGACTTTGAACTTTAATAACTTTTTTAAGATTTAACCAAACGCTGCCAAACTTTCTGAGTTTTCCTAATATTTATCTGGCAACAAATTGGTAGGGTTGGATGATGTGTCAGGAACTTGACATCACCATGGCAACGGCATTTTGACAGGCATGTTTTTCCAAATTTGTAATTTTGCGTGTTTCTGTTAATAAAAATCAACTTAAATGGCATTATTTTTACATTTTTACAGGTTTAAAGCACATTTTTATTCATTTTGAGTACTTTGCAATGATTTTGGGTGGTTTTCTGGCATTTTGGAAAGATTTTGAAATCCAAGATGGCGGATCCAAGATGGCGGCTGTTTTGACATCATGATGTAATTGTCACGTGATGTGACGTCACCATCCCACGTGACGTATACCAAAAGAAAGAGTTTCGGACGTACAATACATCCTATAAGTTTCATGATGATTGCTTAAATATTCTGGAAGTTACATAGGGGGGGCTTCCGAAGCCCCCCCCCGGTCTGAGAAGGTCCAAAAAAAGCCCGGTCTGAATAGGGTTAAAGGAAGGAAAGGAGAAAGAAAATTGTTTTTGAAACACCACAAGACACTTGTCTGGGGACTGTTTTGACCTGTTTCGGTGTCCATCTGCTAATTTTTAACTTCAAACTCTAATTTAAATTCACACTAAATCTTCAATAATTCTTATTTCTCCAAATTTTACTACTCATTTGAGAAAAACTTTTATCACCTCCCAAAAATCCCCAAAATTCACCAACAAATTCACAAAACACTGCAAAACATAGATTTGTGAAATGAGCAGAGAGTTTTTGATCAGTTGCTTGAAACGCTAACGACATATTCGCATAAGACCCTCGTCAAAAAACGGCTTTCACGTGAAACCCCACCTTTTAAAGCCGAGCAGATTGGGGATTTGTGTTTTACCAGCTGGAAGGATATTATTATAAAAGAACAAAAACAGCAATAAATTGAATATATAATGTACTTTTAGCTCCATGTCCCGATCCCGGAGTGCCTAGCAACGGAAGGAGAATCGGTGATGACTTCAGACATGGTAAATCAGTGACCTTTAAATGTCAAGATGAGTTTGAACTGAAAGGAATGGCAACCATCAACTGTAACGATGGAACATGGACAGACGACATACCCCAGTGTAAAGGTAAATTGCATGTAGAGCGGGCCCCATAACCGACATAACCAAGCTGAATCATGCATTTTACAGTGGAACCTAGATATAACGATCCTCGATATAACGATATTCCCGATATAACGATGAATACTTTATATCCCGGCAAAAGTTACAGTTTTAAATGTATGGAACAGAACCCCGATATAACGATTTTCGATATAACGATATTCCCGATCTAACGATGAGAATTTAGCATTGAATTTAACACAATAATATATCGTTATATCGGGGTTCCACTGTATTTTCCATGGCCATCATGGCTAGCGGCATGGTTCGCTGGCGTGTGCGCTCTACGTCAGTACGTACGACGACGTCGCGCAACATGGCGGCCATGCTCCAGGAACAGGTTAACGTTAATGTACGCATTGCTTACATCTTTGATATTGGACATCCATGTTATGGTCAATTTATATTTGTAAAAAAAACCGAACCAATCGTTAAAAATACTACAATACTGAAAGGCAGTGATGCCTATGAAAACTTCAGCTGAACTTTTACCGTGTTTTTGGGCTGATTCAGAGATATGCACATTCATGTACATATCTTTTTCTTTTCTTTCCGATTTTTAGCATTTTATAGATTTTAGCTTTGTAATTAGAAGGTGTTGATTAATGAGTTGTATCTTAAATTGTTATTTTTTTAGGATAGAGGGCCACAAGTTCATCAGAATTTTTCTGTTACGTGCCACCCTCTATAAATAAAGTTGTCTTTTTGTCTATCTATCTATGAACAATAGATTATGCTGCATAATTCAAGCGATAACAACAGAAACAGCCTTGGCTGTATTGTTTTAATTCCCTTTCTTTAATTTATTTTAACTTTTCCTCAGTTTAAAAATAGACGAGTAACCAGGGTAAGACATAGTAAAATATTAAAAAGCGATCTCTGGTTAAAAATATGAAGAAAACGAGCTTTCGACTACCAGTCTGTAGTCTTTGACAAGTAATGAATAAAAAGCGCGAACGTAGAATATATACTATAAAAAGTGTGAAAAAGCAAAATTATAATAAAAACAATAAACGCCAAAAAGCAAAAACGCCAAAAAGCCAAAAAGTTTTCAAACCTCAGCAAGGAAACTGACACGAACCAATCCACACCTATCAACAAAGATAACTGGGTAGTTAATCTATCCAAAACGCCACTCTCTTCGGACGAACGTTCTATCTTAGAAAAAGGTCCGAAATTTGCAGCACCAACACCTCGGAAGATCCCGACCAAAGACATTGTCGCCGAGGTAGAAGCAGCCATTGTCCGACTTCCGGACGACACCAAAGATGCCATCCGAACGTCCACCGCCTCCATCCTTCACAGAGCTTGTCTGCCGGCACATAATAACATCTCAAAAGCCGAAAGAAGAGCTCTTAACAACCTGAAAGCAGATGACACTCGCCTAGTTATGAAAGCGGACAAAGGTAACTGTTTTGTTGTTATGGATAGAGCTGATTATAACGAGAAAATGGAAGCCTCACTCAGTGATCACCTGACCTACCAGCTGGTTCAGAAATCTCCATTCGCCAAAATCGAAAGAGAACTTAACCACATGTTACTAGATCTCAAGAAGAAAGATAAGATTGACGAGTCGACTTATCGAAAACTACGATCCACTGACGCTGTTCCACCCTCCATACGAGGTTCTATTAAACATCACAAACCAGGTTATCCTCTTCGACCTATTGTCTCTTGTATTGGTTCTGCTCTCTATAACACATCCAAATTTCTCACCGACATCCTAGCACCCATCCAGAACTGCAACGGTTATTCTGTCTCCAAATCAAGTGAATTTGTTGACCAAGTCGCCAATCTAGAAATTACTGATGACGAATCCATGGTTTCTTTTGATGTCGTCTCACTCTTTACTGCCATCCCTGTTAAGAAAGCCTGTGAATACATCCGAGAAAAACTCAATGAAGATACCAACTTACATCTAAGAACCAGCCTCACTACTGATGATATTGTTTCTCTTCTGGATTTCACTCTTTCGAACAACTACTTCGTTTACAATGATTCCATCTACAAACAGATCCATGGTTGCGCAATGGGAAGCCCTGTCAGTCCTGTTGTTGCAAATCTCTGCATGGAGATCATCGAAGAATCAGCGATCACTGCCTCCTCGACACCTCCAAAAATTTGGAAGCGTTACGTCGACGATAGCTTTGTCATTATAAAGAAACACTCTGTCGCATCCTTTCATGACACTAGTACTCTTAACTCAATTGACTCAAAAATAGCCTTTACCATTGAACATGAGAGTAACGGACAGATACCCTTCTTAGACACTTTGGTATCCAGGAGCAATGGCGTCATAACTATCGATGTTTACAGGAAATCTACTCACACAGACCGATATTTGGATTTTTATTCACACCATGAAAAGAAACACAAACTGAGTACTGCCTCTACTCTCCTGAATCGTGCTTCTAACCTCCCAAGTACCCCCGAGGGAAAAGCGAAAGAATTAAGTCACGTCACTGATGCTCTGAAATCGAACAGCTACCCACAATCGGTCATATCTAACATTCTGAAGAAGAAACCACCTCTGGCAATCACACCATCTCCAGAAGAATTGGTAGGAATGTTTTTCGGATGGGCTGATCCTTCAGACTCACATTGTGGCCTTGCGGTTTTACCTTACATCAAAGGCCTAACTGAACCTCTCTCGAGACTTCTAAGAAACAATGGAATCCAAACTACTAGCAGACCCCTTAAGACATTACAACAAGAGTTTGTTTCCCCGAAAGCAAGACCTCCGGCGGAACTACAAACAAATGTCGTCTATAAGATACCATGCGCCGACTGCCCGTGGAGTTACATCGGCGAGACGGGAAGATGTTTAAAAACAAGAAAAAAAGAACATATTAGAAACACAAAAACCTTTAAAAAAGGTTCCAACATCGCCTCACATGCCTGGTTGAACGACCATTCCATCGATTTTGACAGTGCACGTGTGATTGATAAAGGAAATTTTCGCGTTAGAAAAACTTTGGAATCCTGGCACACAGCAATTACGAACCATGCTGACAATAATGCGAAACAATTACCAAGACAATATTTAATTTTATTTTGAACCTTTCATTAGCATTTTTACCCGCACACAAACATTTTTATTGTTTTTATTATAATTTTGCTTTTTCACACTTTTTATAGTATATATTCTACGTTCGCGCTTTTTATTCATTACTTGTCAAAGACTACAGACTGGTAGTCGAAAGCTCGTTTTCTTCATATTTTTAACCAGAGATCGCTTTTTAATATTTTACTTTTCCTCAGTTATTGTAATTTCTCCCACAGATATATCGTATGCTTCGTGTAGAGATATCTACCGGAGTGGAAAGTAAGTAAATAAGTCTTTGCATCTTAAGTATACGTCTTACAATTTCATCTTCAATGTCATTTCTGAAAACAACGGCTTTTAAATAGAAGCTTCTTTTTCTTTATATAAAAGATCCCGAAAGAGCTAAATCCCCGCAAAATATAAAAGACCCTATCCCCCTGTTACGGACTTCAACCCTCTAATCATTACGTCACCGTGCCTCTTCTATCAGAAGCCCATAATAACTTTCTACCCCATGTATTTATTGAATAGAAGCTAGGATTCATTTTCGGACAATTTCCACGACAGGTCTCGAGGAAATACAGCTTATATGCTCCGAACTGACGTCGGTAAAGTTCCTGTTTACTGCCACATGACAAGCATTGGAACATGCGGAAGTGGGGGATGGACGCTTGTCATGAAAATTGACGGCCACAAGGTGATAAATACAATCATCCAGTATTAAGTCAAACCTTACAAAGTCAGACCTCTATAAAGTCGTAACCATTGGCAAATGACAAACTGATCGCTTTAAAAAGATGTTCTAAAATTTGGCGTGTAATGTGACAAAAATTGAACTACAATGCAAAATTGATGGTAACAACAACAACTTAACGCAAAATAGGAGGAATACAAATTAAGTAATTGCATTTTAAAGGAATTTTGTGCCTGACTATCAGAATTTATTGTGTTTGAGTATCAGTGGAAACTCTTCCTGGAAAGCTATTTTTTTAAGATGTTTAAGATACACCTTCCAGCTTAACTAGTACGTACGGCTTAGTTGAGAGGAGAATGGATATTAGTAATGTGGGAGCGCGAGGTGAAGCGAGAAGTTAGTTTACTTCCCATAATACCCCACGCACCCGGCGTTACTAGCATCAAAACTCTCCTCGACTGAAAACTGACTCGGTTAATTTACATTGAATGGAAAATCGCGAGGAGAATCAAGTGTTAATAAAATAGTAGAGATCTTAACTAATCCTTTTCTCTCGACTAGTCGACCTTCCACTACGATTCCAACTTGTGGAGCAACAAGAATGAATTCAACCGTCCAGGAGGGACTACTGGGTTCGATAATGTTGAAACCAAGTTACCGACCTATTGGAGCGCGCCATTTTCGAAGATCTGCCTCGCTATGAAGATAGGTCATCAGATAAGGCCCATTGTTATCAACAGGCAGGCCAACTCCTTGTACTCACTGGTCGCTGACGGGCATTACCGCTCTACCACGTTGGGTCGTGACACGTGGAAGTCGTTGATTGGCTCACAGGCCTCGTTACAGCGAAACTGTAACAAGGAAGGGTTCAATGCTTTACCTGGCCATTCCCACCATTCCAAAGCAAGGATTGGCATTATAGCTAACCAGGAGAATGACTGCATAACTTGTGACTCCAGGATTGGTTTTGGTACAGGCGGAGTACACGATGACTCCAACACGTGTGGAAACGAGGCTAGAGTAGCTCCTGATAATGGATACAAGCACATCAAAGCCATGGGATACATTCTAGTGCAGTAAAAGAAAAAGCAAGTCAAGTCCTGTCCTCCAAAGTTATCTACTCTGCTAAAGGCATTAATTAGCCATGCAGCCATTAAAATGTTTTGACCGATACTCTTACGACAAATTGACGTTTGATTTTTTGAAATAATGCCCAAATTCCAAATTTTTCAGCAACAAAAAGTGGAAAAGATTATCGCTTTTAAATTTCCCGTGCGCCGCCATTTTGGATTTTATGACGTGTAATGGTTGCCGCTATTGTTAGAAGGCAGAGGATCTTTTGTGTGAAGCAATTGGGCAACCATTCACACATCATAAAATTCAAAATGGCGGGAAGTTTGAAAGCCGTAATCTTTTCCATTTTTGTTACTATTAAATTTTATGTCTCCCTTTTCTGTAAAATTTGGAATTTAGGCATTATTTCAAACAGCTCAATGGGTAAAAACGGAAATTTGCGTTGATTCGATTCAATGCACCTCTTCTCTCTTTTAAATATTATTTTTGTTTCGTGTCTCCAAGTGCGACCCTAAATACAACGTTTCAAATTCTCTCGGACAAGTTCGGAGAAAAACATTGTCCGCAACATCTTGCAACATTCAAATGTTTGTCTCAAGTGCGACCCGGGCCGCACCAACAGTGAACAGACCTTTACGCAGGCAGGTAGGCAGCCAGATACAACTCCATCTTCGTCAATTAAAGTGCTCTCACATGGCTTCTGCTGTCCACCCTTTAAGCTGCATGACCCAGTCATAGGAAATAGAAATTCCCAGCTGGTGTAAATGCTGGATGATCCGCTTGCATCTCGTCAATCCATGTATGTTGAAGTTAACGTAGACAGGCAGAGGCGGCTCACGCTCCAATGAATGCCTTGCTCCTGTATCGGATTCCTTTGATTGTTTTTCTTAGTGTTGTAGACAAATAGGCTGGCCAACTGTAAAGCATGCTTGGGACTCGTGCTCATCTTGCTTTTTAAAACAGACCGTTCAGGCCATTGAAAATTAAGGAAGTTAAGGTTTTGAGACTAGATGGGAACGAAGCTTCTTGACTATTCTGACTATTTTCTGGGAACAAATTTAAATGCCTCGTAGCTGAAAATGTTTTTATTTTTATTTTTGAAACTGCCTTGACCAAAAGTTGTGCGTCCTCTGTGTAATCTCGTTTCTTCAAGGCTTCTTTAAGCATGTTCCGCATCCCCGGGCGGCCGCAAACTACAAGCGCATAATTCCCATTATAACAAGTCGGTATAATGCAATTAAAAATTACAATTTTAGCGAAAACTTCAATAATGTATTCAATTTATATATATTTTTGCAACTTTTAAGCATAAAACTGCAAATTACTTACGGAGTAGAGAAATATTTCCTTCTGTCCCACTTTCATTGCATTATTAAATCCAAAATGGCGTGGTAGCGGTTCTTGAGAGTTTGAATGTTGTCAAAATGTTTAGCAAATTTTTTAGATTGCAATTAAAAATTCAGGTGGAGCCACGGATAAAATTATTTACCAGACTTCAAAGAATCAAACTGCAAAGTTTGGCTTTTATCAACCGTGTAACGATTTCTCCAAAAATGTGCGCTAAGCGACCTGACTATTTGTTTTTCTTGGGAATACCGAGAAGTTTCAAGGTAAACGTTGGAATCATAATTGTAAAAATATCTTTTTAGCTACGCCAAGAAATGGCTTGTGCGGCGTGGAATAACGAGCGAAAAAGTTGTCACGGTTGACATTTAACAACCAAAAAATGGTGAATCATTGGAGTTGTTTTCATTAGTACAATTTGCAATCCTTACATTGGCGAAATGGTTACCGTTATCACTGTTTGTTGTTTTGATGTCCGGCAAACTTCAAAGGAGGAAGCAAAATGCAAATAGCTATTGTGTTTTATGCACGGTCAAGACCACAAGACTAAAACATGCGAACTAAACAATGAACTATGTCAAGGTATTCACTATGCCCTTAGCAACAATTCAACAGCTACTGCGCAGTCTTGGTTGCCCGGCACCGCTATGACCAGTTTTTGAGTCGTATAACAAAGGAAGTTCTCTCCCCCCCCCCCCCCCCCCCGCTCGTATGACCCATTCTCAAATTTCAGAAATTAGAAACTGCCAATGATTAAACATTCGTGGAAAAATAAGATAAAAATCTTTCTCTTGGTAAGACACATTTTTCGCAAAACGGTAAAACGGGTATAGCGGATTTTTAGAGACCAGGACTGAAAACAGGTAAAACAAGTACTAAAATGGGACACAATTTGGATAATAGGGCAACATGATCCCACCAACACTTCCAAGGAGTACAGTAGCAAATGATAAAAATAATCAATCTTAAAAACAAACGAAGGAGAACTTGGGTGGAAGAAATCCATTTTATTTTTCATTTGCATACATTCAACTACTTGTTTGCATCCTAAACCCAACACCCAGCACTGAAACAACTAAAGCTTTGCACTCTATAAAAGCACCAATAGACTGTTCACAGTCCCCTATTTTTCCGTGAAGTCGTAGAGATCGATCGTTCAGTCCGACGGGCCGCCATCTTGGTTCATGAACGCAAGCGAATACTGGGGAGAGTGCAAAAACCCCGTGGGTAGGGTGGTGGGGTGTTCCCCAGTTTTCGCTCGCGTTCGTGTGAATCAAGATGGCGGCCCGTCAGACTGAACGATCGATCTCTACGACTTCACGGAAAAATAGGGGACTATCTAAAGCACCAATCATCAGCCAAACGTTTCCAAGTTCGTGACGGACGAGCCCTGATGAACAATGGGTTGTTCCTGATTCTCCTGCACAACCCAGCGTCCAACTCCTCCTCCACCACCTAAAATAAAACGTAAAATAAAAAAATTAACCATGAATTTTTCATTGATCTTTGCTTCATGAACATATAAAAACCTTGAAGCGTTCTGAGAACTAACTAGTGCAAGAGCCCAGACCAGTGTCAATAAACTCCGCTAGCTACTCTCGAGGAACATTTTAACGGGTTACTATACTCAAGTACGGAATACCGCTCAGACCTGTGACTTGGACAAGAAGATTACCTATTAATTTTCTTTAACATAATTTCTTGACTTAAGAGCAAGTTTGTAGAAGAATCGAACAAAAATTGTTTTTTGCGGCAATTCTTAAAATACAGGGATTTCGCTCATCTTCTGTATGAAGGTAGTCCTTATTAAAACTAAAAACGTTATGTTGTTTTTTTCTTCAAATAGTTTTATTTTTCTGAGAAAAACGAAATTTTTTGATTTGACGTCTAGACTCGTCTAGACTCGATTGAGAGGGTACAAATTGGGTTGAAAATTGACCATTTTCAATCGATTCGTATGTCAAAACCATCACGCGCAGAAAAAAATAAATACAACCGGTCTATTGCATGACTCTTCCTTGTCCAAATAAGCATAGTTTCAAAAGTTTTGGTTTAATCTAATTATTTTACGGTAAACAAAACCAGACTATTCTCACGCGAAATGAAAGTCGGTCGGTCAAAAGAATCGTCATTTTCACTATGTGCCTTATCTCAGAATTCCTTGAGATAAATATATTTCAACTGTAGAAGGATGAAACTTTCAAAATATGTAAAGTTTTGTCTGGGTAAATGATTAAGCACTTGTCAAAAAATTATTCAAAATCGTACAAAAACGACACAAATCACGCAAGCTTTCGAATGCGTGACCAAAAGTATTACCACCGTATTTGTTCTTTAAATCAATTTAGTCGCAACACTAGCAATACCAAGGCATAAATCATAATAAATATGTTCACCTTTGCTTGATTATGATATCCTGTCCCATGCAATACGTTTTTTCCTGTCATTTCTTCAATGGCTGCCCGTTCAGTTCGCATGCCGCTTGTCGAATCCGTCTGCGACTGGTGAATTTGAAGCAACCACCGATACGAGTTTAACCAAATATGTATCGTCATGATTAACAAGCCCTTTTTGTGTTACTTGATTAAGCCATATTTCAGGTTATAGCCGGCAAAGCGTTTTCGATAAGCCACTTTGCAGTGCCTGTTGGCCCCGTTATTATTCCAAGTGAAGTATAAATTTGCATACTTTCGAGACAAGCGTGACAGTTTTTTATACTTAGGGGGTGGGGTGAGGAAGGGTCTTAAATTTTTAGATGAATCAAATGTTTGAAAACGTTTGGGGATGAATTGTCACAAACTAATACCGTATTTTACATGGGGATGTAAAAGAATTACACAACGTCAAACCTGACCCCACGGGAACAAGGATACCAGTTTTCTGGAATATGACATTTGATATTTCTCTTCCTACATCTCTATCTCCTTTTATAGAAGTCTTCCCTTTACTGTGATAAGCAATCTCGTGAGGAACTTTGCATGTACTGGAACTTTTTCGCCATCCAATTCCAAGCTCGGATCGATGAAAGGGACAGATAGTAAAATCGCGTCGATCATACGAGCAAGGACTGCCAACTATCGTTTTAAAAGAACAAGAAACTTCTATGAGACACCAAGTGCAGCGAGAACATGTGGAGTTTCCAACAGTTCACCAGACAACTGAAGGAAAAAGCACTTTACGGGGACTGTGTTGTGCCGGTTGCTCCACAAATGGTTCGTGAGAAAAAAGAAATCATTCAAACATCTATAATCGAGTTTAGTAAATTAAATTAGTCTCGTCTCCTAAAAGTAAACAACGTGAATTCTCGCACACACAAGGTCAATTATTTTACTTTGTTGTTTTGGAGAATAACGAAGTACATAACTGAATTATATGGTTTTTATAGAAGGAGCAACCAGCAATTAGTAGATTATAGACTACCACCAAACCGGAAACGAGAAGCAAACGACTTTTAGAAAGTCTAACTTTAATAGATTACAACACTTTTTCCTGACAGCGGCTTTTTGTCAATACTTTTACGGTTTTTCTCTCTTTGATTTTGAGCGTAAACAGAACTTATAAGTAAAGTAAATCACGTAGCAAATACGAGTTTGTGACAATTCATCCCCAAACGTTTTCAAACCATTGATTCATCTAAAAATTTAAGACCCTTCCTCACCCCACCCCCTAAGTATAAAAAACTGTCACGCTTGTCTCGAAAGTATGCAAATTTATACTTCACTTGGAATAATAACGGGGCCAACAGGCACTGCAAAGTGGCTTATCGAAAACGCTTTGCCGGCTATAACCTGAAATATGGCTTAATCAAGTAACACAAAAAGGGCTTGTTAATCATGACGATACATATTTGGTTAAACTCGTATCGGTGGTTGCTTCAAATTCACCGTCGCAGACGGATTCGACAAGCGGCATGCGAACTGAACGGGAAGCCATTGAAGAAATGACAGGAAAAAACGTATTGCATGGGACAGGATATCATAATCAAGCAAAGGTGAACATATTTATTATGATTTATGCCTTGGTATTGCTAGTGTTGCGACTAAATTGATTTAAAGAACAAATACGGTGGTAATACTTTTGGTCACGCATTCGAAAGCTTGCGTGATTTGTGTCGTTTTTGTACGATTTTGAATAATTTTTTGACAAGTGCTTAATCATTTACCCAGACAAAACTTTAAATATTTTGAAAGTATCATCCTTCTACAGTTGAAATATATTTATCTCAAGGAATTCTGAGATAAGGCACATAGTGAAAATGACGATTCTTTTGACCGACCGACTTTCATTTCGCGTGAGAATAGTCTGGTTTTGTTTACCGTAAAATAATTAGATTAAACCAAAACTCTTGAGACTATGCTTATTTGGACAAGGAAGAGTCATGCAATAGACCGGTTGTATTTATTTTTTTCTGCGCGTGATGGTTTTGACAAACGAATCGATTGAAAATGGTCAATTTTCAACCCAATTTGTACCCTCTCAATCGAGTCTAGACGAGTCTAGATGTCAAATCAAAAAATTTCGTTTTTCTCAGAAAAATAAAAATATTTGAAGAAAAAAACAACATAACGTTTTTAGTTTTAATAAGGACTACCTTCATGCAAAGGATAAGCGAACAATTTTTCATAGCATTACTGGACGTTGTCGGATTCTTCTACAAATCTCCTCTTAATGGTGTCAATTTTTACTTTTTATTGGCTCGACAGTGAAAACAGGCAATACTTACCTCCGCCAGTACCAAACGCACATTTGACGGGGCTCCCTCCGGAGGCAGAAATTTTACCCCTTATGTCTCCGTGGAGTTTCTTGGTAAAGATAACCACGCTACCACCAGCACCACTCCCCCCAGGGGCTGATCTGTGAGCCTTTTTGTTTAAGCACTGACCTGGTTGACCTGTGGATACAATGAACGACAAATTCTCTCAACACTGATTGTTTCAGCTAATATCAGAGCTCACCCGGCCAGCGGCCTGAAGGGCTACAAAGCGGAGCTCCATCACCATAGAAATAAGAGAATCACGCGTGCGTGAGTTTTCTTGGTCATCATTGCTAACGGTATGGAATGGGGGTGCTTACGTATGTACGTACCTACATACGTAAGTACGTACGTCACCCAACGTGACGGCCATACTCTAGAAATAGGTTAATCCATTGGCGTCTGTGCCGGCAAAATCCGGCGAACATTGCTCTTTTTTCCACTTCTGACGTCATCATCTTTGAATAAAAAAATCTCAATCAATCTCTGCAGGAGGAAATTGTCTTTCCAATGACACCGAGATAAGAGTGATTTGGTCAATTTAGTTTGAAATGCCCACAAAAATGCTTAGAAGTTTGAGTAAAAACTCGTAGGGAAAATTGTCTTAAGCGCCCTTGGTTCCTCATCCTGTTGGATGATGCTTTCTCGGGAATTATTAGACAGCAAGCAAGCACAGTGGAAGGCCGCCAACAAACGGAAGCAAAAAATAAGAAAAGAAGAAAATTGAGAAATTAAAACATTCTCTTGAGAGTTAACAAAAATTATAAAAATTCGGTAAGAGAGTGAATTCATTGTCCACTACTCGTACTATTTTACTTTAACAAGCAAAATAAACGAAAAAACGCAAAGTAAATAACGGGGGAGTTCCGCTTTTAGGCCTGGCTAAATCTGTTTAATACATAGTTTCTCCTACAACATTGTTTGAGGGAGGGTTATCCTGTTAAATATTATTCATAACGGTTTCTTTTTCGACTGCTGTTGATTGGTTGAATGATTGATTGATTGATTGATTGATTGATTAAATGATTGATCGACTGAGAGACTGACTGATTGAAAACATTTCTTGACTCGTTACGTTACACAAAAACGTATGACACTAGCTTATCTTGATTAGCTCACAGATTATCGTACCATTTGCAGCGATAGTTCCATTTAGCGTCAGTTCATCAAGCTGCAAATATACAAGGCCGCCGCCATTTCCTCCTCTCCCTCCTGGGTAGGGGTCGTCACTAAATGCACTACCTCCACCCCCTCCACCACCCCCACCGTAGCTTAGTCGTGACTTGAAATCAGTATTGCCAAATTGAAGTCCGCCTAAAAAATGATTAAAAAGTACATCTTTTTCACAGTCACTTTGTACATCAAAGAATGGAATAGAGCTTTGATTATACATCTAAGATGTGCGCTCGAGATAAACTTAAGTCAATGCTAGGGCTCAAACTAGGACTGGAGCTAGGACTGGAGTTAGGACTCGAGCTCGGGACTTGAGCTTAGGGCTGGAGCTCGGGACTCAAGTCAGAATTATATTTAGGTTTTGAACAGTTTGAAACTGTAAAAGTCCTTTTTGCTATGATATTTATGAAATTTTCTTACTATATATGGCACACATATATATAGATTTATATAAAAATTAAAACACAGTATTAAGTGAACAGCTTACCTCCTCCTCCACCTGCACCGTAATGATTACCGCACGAATCACCTAAAAATAAAAGTAAACGTACCTTTTTAAAGCAATGCATGGGCATAATGTAACACTTGTTGCATCCGGTACAAGTTTCGCGCTTGTAAAAAGGCTAAAAAATTATTAACATGTTTTGAAATTTAACTCACATTTTTATCGGGGCCAAATCATTCGAAACAGAATTTTAATTTACGTAGACAACTTGAATTCTACTTTTACCCCTTTTCCGCGACAACCCAAACCCTCCCACCCCCCCTTCCCTTCACTCCCTCACGCAAGGTTATTGGTCGAGAGCTGTGGCTATTAAAGCGGAGCTCATGATCATACTACGGGCCAAAATCTTATCAGGTTTAACTCCTTTTTTTTCTAACCCCATATGTAGCGGCGTCAGCTCCGGTAGCGGAGAGATACGTGAAACTAAAAGACTAAAGACTCACAGGTTCCACAAGGCTCAGGTTTGTGCCAACTGTTACAGCGATCCTGTATGGTAGGACGTGTTGGGGCGAACGCTCTAGTAGGTTCTGAGTTGTACAGCAATAACTGGTGGTTCCCGAGGTTCCCGTCGAATTTCTGTGAGCCTTATGGGTTTTTTTGCATGTGCTCGCGATATTTAAGCTAAAGTCACGTGGTAGCTAGCGGAAAATCATTGTGACGTAAATGCGGTAAAAAAAAAGGAAATACATAAAATTCTACGAAATGAAAACGAGGCACGCGGGTGCCGTAACACCATAAGTAGAAACAGAATTTTTGTTTAATCTGGGTAAAAAATTCCTCCTGAATAAAGAACGTTCTGCCCTCATGATCTTATTACAGCTAACAATAATTCAAAAAACACGAAAACACGACTCGGCGACAAACAAATAACCACTGTTATGGTCCATTCAAGAACATTGTTTACAAAGAATCAGCGAAGAAGACGCACCAGGAATTGCTCCGAGCAAAAACAAAATATTTATGGCTTGACTGTTTTACTCGAGAATGAGAAGATAAACGAAAAATGCCATCCATGACCCATAGTCAGTAAACGAATTTCTCTCGGCTAGAAAACGCGAGTTTCCATTTTTAACCAATGTTTGGGTTTCAACAAAACAGTACATAACCATAACTCCGACAATTTTAACAATTCCCGAAATTAAGGTTTCAATACATTTGTAAAGATCTGATCTTTACAACAAAAACAAAACAAAGAAGACATACCAGGAATCGCTCCGAAGAAAAACGGAAACCTTACCCTAACAAATCCCACTAAATCAAATGCCATTCTCGTACAAAAAACATCTAAAATCAAATACCATTCCCGTATAAAAAATGAAACAGATTTACTCGGTTAGACCTGGTTCGTGAGGGCGGTAAGTAATTTTAATTTTAGAACACTTCACGTGCCTATTGTTATTAACAATAATAATAAAAGTATTAAAACTTGGATTCTTTGAAACCCTTGTTTTAATATGAAAGGATGCAATAGTCGTGGTTTGGCTTTAATACCAGACACGGGGAAATAAATGAAACAACAACGATAAAGGAAAAGTGCTCATAAAAAGAAGAGAAATAACAGAAATGAAAGGTTGGTAATATAATGCAATCTATGAACTTTGAAGATGTATTTTTGTTGTGTCTCTTAAACGGAAACTTAATATAATTAAGCTTCCCCTATTCTAGTATATACTTCAACATAATTTTTTTCTTTGCTAAAAACTTAACAATGAAAGATTTAAGTAAACAAACAAACAAAACAAGCAAAACAACTAATTATTGGCAATTCGAGAGTTGCGCAAAGAACTGGGACGAGTTTCAAGTTTTAGCTAATCGATAAACTGACACCACCACATGAAAGATCACGTCGAGATTGGCCATTTGACCAAGCCTGATGCTTTAAAGTTGAGTAGAGACCAAATTATGGACCTTGGAAAATCGATACAAAATCCATACAAACGTCTCCAATTTTGAAGCAGCGTCCCCCAAAACACTATACACTCTTAAAATTTTTGTCAGTTTTAAGAAAACTGTTAAACCCCTACCATGAAATGGCCGATATCACAGGTTAAAATCTGACTCTTTATCATAGCCTGACGCCATAATCAGGTTTACAAAAAATATACATTCTTTAGTTCAGATTAAACTACCTCCTCCACCTCCACGATTAGCTGAGCCCGCGTTACCACCTGCTGCGCTGTTGTCATAGCAACTTCCGGCCGCCCCTCCTGCTTTTCCACCATTACCACCATTGCTACCTGGACACGAAGACCGACCACCACCTCCAGCGAACGTACCAATCTGAAACACACAATATGTATATCGTTTGGACTGGGGACATTTTTCTGAACAATGGAGAACAATCGCACGGTATTTTTTAAGGGAAACAAGAATTGCACCTCTTTGAATGTCTTCACGAAAGTTTCAAAAATAGCATTTTAAAAACGCTGCCAGTAAGAAATTGGCCGGCGAAGCGAATGAGACAAGGTTGGCTTGATGCCTAGAAATTCCTCTTTTGCTTTCGATCACACGACTATGAACACTGCCTAAGCGATAAACCCACCTTCCTTCCATAACGATTCTGTGTCAGTTGTTAATTTAAAACAAACCACAGTTTTGAAACAACGTTTGATGAAGTTGTTTTTGTTGTTTAATAAGGTATAATTTGGTGAATTTTAAATCACTTTCAGTACAGTACGTCCTTAAATATGACATCACTGGACCGGAGTAACAGACTCGGTAGAGGTCAGAGGGTTGAAATTTGCGCTTTTTTTAACTTCGTCATCGTTAAGTAGGCTGTAGGCAAGTTTATTCCACAATCTCCTCTTATTAAAAAAAAGTTTGCATAGGAGGCTATAGAGAATCATGTGCACGAATAAATAAGCTCAACTTATATCATGATTAATTATAGTGGTAAAAAATGAATTGCTCACGCCTACTACGACTCCCCCTTTTCCTCCATCTTGGTGTCCACATCCACTACCTCCACCCCCTCCTCCACCGCCGGAGAAATGTCCACCACCTCCCCCACCGGCTGCTCCGTCGTCTGAGTTTACTGTAGAATCGGCTCCACCCCCGCCAGCATTGTAGCCACCACGACCACCTTTATAACCTGAAATGTCGGATGTGAGAAACGGACACATTTAAAAAAATATTGAAAAGGGATTATGGCAAGTATTGTTAAGGTCGCAATAAGTGTCATCTGTCTAAGCGAAGCCGAAAGCTGAGGCTAATTTTGTTTGCCACGACAGAACTAAATTTAATGTATGTTTTACTGCACACATTTGAAATAGTAATTGAGGATTTCGGACTAATATCTGCAGCGTTTTGTGTAATTTCTTTCCTGGAAGGCACGCGCTCGTGCGCATGACATAGAGTACAAATAGAGTTGTTTTTGTTGTTGTCTGCATGTAGTTAATTAAAAGAAAATCCCACAATTAATTATATAAATTGATTATATAATAAATGGAGAATTTGCATCTGGTTACTGCAAAAACGAGTGCATAAGTACACCTTGACACCGGCTCTTTCAATTATTTAGCCGTCTGTCCGTCCGTCCATTCGTTCTTTCGTTTTTCGTTCGTTCGTTCATTCGTTAACACAATCATTATTGACGGTCTTGATCATATAACTCCACATCTAAATTTTATCTCCAGCAAGTCAACGGCAATGTGTTTCACTGACCTGTTGCTCGCCTTGGTCCATCTGCGGCCCCTCCTCCTCCAATCCCATCCCTGTTCTTTGCCCAGGGCGCATTATAGACGTCTCCCCCTTTACCCATTGTTGACTGCTGCAGCTGAGGAGAAATGAATGTTTCGCCACCGTACCCTCCACCTCCTCGTTTATCGCCTCCGTCACCCCCAGAAAAACCTGAAAATTAACGGTGTAGTGTTTCTGGTTGGGATCTAACTGAAAGCTCCTTATAAGCTTTATAATGTGAACAATAGTGAAAAAAAACTTGTTGCACTTCTGATAGTTTAAACAACCACAGCAGCTTTTGCTCCTACCTTTCCCAGACATGTCTATTTTGGATGTCTCGTCAATAAGTAACCTCCCAGCCCCAAAAGCCAGAATTCCTCCCAGGCCATCTTTCTGCTTATCGCATGTCAGGACACATTTGTTTCGCAAAGATACCTCACCAAACGTAGGAAATCTCTGGGCGAGCACGAAAGTGTGGTCGTCTTCTTCAAGATACATTAAAATGGGCTTTGCCAAGGTAATTTGGCACACGCTAGTCCTGAAAGCATAAACAAAGAGATGTGACTGCTAACTATTGTTTACTAAGTCACAATTACTATTTTTTCTACAAAATTTGTATAATTAGAAGAATACATTAACTATTAACTTGAAGGTGCAGCCTCACCATTTTTGGTCAGGCAGTAAGGTAACTCGCTTCACGGTCACCAGTTCGTATTTTCCATAGTTGTACAACTTTGCACGGCTGACAAACAGTAACAGTTTGTCACCAACTTGAAGTTGTCGTCCTTCACATTTATACAACTGCAACGAGTCTCCACCGAGGCGCGCTACTTTCCACGAGGTGAGGTGCTTCTGACACATGTTGATCGTCTGTCCATCGCACACGAAATTACCGTCATCTACGTTTAAAATAAACAGTGATTTTTTTAAAAAAATTAAATCACTAAAAGACCTTAGATAAAAAAATAGAGGAAGTGAGTCTTTCTGAAGAAATATTGATTCACTTGGTGGTTGGATGGTTGCATCTCAGGTATGCTTTAATGTGACTGCGCGTTGCAGTTTTGAGTCATATTTGCCTATCCTGAATTGACTATGTGACTGCGTGATGTGATTCTAGTCAAGACCCACATTTCACCCTTGCTCACCATGAAGTCTCCAGTAACTCAGTGGTAGAGCATCCGAGAATCGTGAGTCCAAATCCCATCTTGAACTCGGAATTTTTTCCAGAGTTTTTCAGTTAATGCAAAATTTATCATGCTATATTTCTTCAAAATAGAGGAAATCAAGAATAAGAGGATGTACAAAACCTACGGCTTATGTATCGAGTCTGGTTATTTTGTTTCTTGTTGTTGTTTTTCAGTCTTTGACCAGTACTTTACTCCAAACCAATGATTCTAGCTCTCATTACTTCCTGCTTTCATTCTTCCTGCTATTTGTCAGCGGTCTCCCTCAAAGCATATATAAGGATTTACACATGTGCATTCATTCTATTTTCGCGCCAATATGGCGTTTTGGTCCACCGCGTTTTATCCTCATCTTTCTCGGCTTCTCACGCTGAGGACTTTCAGGTTTAGATTTCAACCGCCCCCCCCCCCGTCTCATTGCTAATTATTTGTTTCCTACCTGAAAGCGACAGCTTATCCTCATTCTAATCCGCATATAGCTTGAGGGAGAGTGCTGTAAAAAGATTACGATTTTAAACATACGAGTAAAACAAGTAAAAGAAGGACCGATCCATCCTTCCAAGCCACATGTCCGCAGTCCGTTTCCTCTTGCAAAGTAGCCAGCCTTGCATCTTAGCAACACTTTGTCTGAATATTTGTATGAAGCTTTATTTGAACCTCTGAGCTCAGAATTGTCCGGAATGTTTGGAGGACCACAAGAAGGCACTGAGAAAGAAAAAAAATAGTCGTTAAAGAACATCATCATTTTTTACAGGCCCAAAGTACGAGAATATGAAAGTTCCTGACTATTGAATAATTCCAAGTTAACTTTAAAACTTCCAAAAATATATATGCAGGTATCGATCCAAGATTTATTTCAAACTAGCACTGACAGTAAAAATTCTTTAAACTTCTCGTACTCATAAAATATATTTGTTTGTCGGTTGAATTTGTAACTGTAAAAATGTAACATACAACCATAATAAAAACATATCAGCCGGGGTCACTGTGCTATGTTCTAAGGCAAGACACTTGTATAACTCTCATAGTGCCTCTCCATGTGTATAAATGGGCACCAGCGACATTATGCTGGGGGGGGGGGGGGGGAGTTACGATGCGATGGTCTAGCATCACATTAATATTCGGGGGGGGGGGGGAGTAGAACTATCCTTAGCCGTTCCGGCAGTTGTAAGCTCCGGCAATGTGGGCCACATGGCTCGTGGCTTCCACCTTTTTTTTTTAACTAAACGCCTTTCCCGGTATTAAGCATGTTGTGGTGTAGAATTCATTCTGGCTAGCAGAGCCGTGCAATCAATTCAGTATAAATCGTGAACCAGTAATCAAGCAGATCAAGGTGATAGCGTACTAGCGCGCGTGAGTAAATCGCTTTGCTAGAAAATTATTTTAATTTTTTTTTCTTTCGCGCGGGTGACTCAAGTAAGCTAGCCCACTGGCACTAATCCACTCAAAAAGCGTAAGAATTGCTCTTGCTATCGTCTCGAGAAACTCTTAAGGTCTCCGTACACGTGGGGTCAAGACGCAGAGACAAGAAGCAGCGACAAAATCATGTGTTGTTCACACTGAGAGGACATGTAGCAGGGACGTGTAGCAGCGACAAAGTCACAATGTGTACACACGCAAGGAAATGTAGGGGGGACATGAGGGGACATGTCGCAGCGTCATGTCCCCTCGTGTGTGCTGATAATTTTTAGCGCGTGCAACACGAATTCGTGCAACATTTTGTACCTGCAACATGTTGCACGCAGTCCAACGAGTTGAAATCCGTGCAACATGTCGCAGGGACAAAACTGCCGCAAAATCGTCCCTGCTACATGTCCTCTCAGTGTGAACAACACATAATTTTGTCGCTGCTTCATTTCGCTGCGACATGTCCCTGCGTCTTGACCCCACATGTGCGGAGACCTTTACGCTTCTTTCGTGCTCTCCAAACTTCCCGCGTGCACTATAACTCAATAGTGCACGCAAAAGCATGAAACAATTGTTAATTTCCACGTGTCCGCTCAGTACAGGTTTTATGGTATCGAAAATTAAAAGCCTGTCTACTCTACCCTCTTTCTTTTGCCAGTTACCTCGCTTAGACCTGGACACCAGCGCAACTGCCTTTAAGCTACCGCTCCTCCCATTGATACTAATTTAATGTTAATTATTATAATTAATGTTCATTATTGTTATTATAATTAATTTAATGTCTTTATTATAACAATAGACTTATTTCGATATTTTCAAATTCAGCCTAAAACAATAAACATCACTACGAGGCTCCGGGAAATAAACACAACAAACTCTATAGTTTATTCCCCGGAGCCTCGTCCTGAGGTCTATTGTTTTAGGCTGAATTTTAATATATCGAAATTGGTCTATTAAATGCTAATTATTATAATTACTATGTAATTATTTTAATAACTGTTAATTATTATAATTATTGCAATTACTTACCACTGCACCCATATAACTCCAATCTGAGACAGACAACATTATCGTCATTCGTCATCATGCTAAGTGGCACCATTGGATAAATACGAATCGAACTTGTCCTTATTGGAGGTTGCAAATTGATGTCATTTAAGGAATAGCTGCCTCTATTGCCCTTAAATGTCTACATAAGATAAAACGTAGCTCAGTTTAAACTGGTTATAATGTGCCACGTGTTCAAATCCTGGATCCTAAGTCACAGGTGGGTGTATTTTGTTGTGGGGTCACGTGGGCTCTTGCTCCAAACAATCAATCAATCTCAATCAATCAATTTATTAAATGTCATGGCGCGGGATGAGGTTGCCCTCTCTATCCGAGCCAGAGGCTCATGTAAAAAGCGCATGACAATAGTTAAAATACATTATAAAAACAATGGGAACTAGTATAAGTAAAAAATAATAACACGCTCCGCGAAAAATATAACACCGAAATTATAATTCCTCCAAGGGTTTGTGCTTGGTTTCTCCGGCCTTCCTCCCTCTATCATCATTATCATCATCATCATCATTAGCTAATGCGTACTAACTATCCCCATATTATTAATTTAGCTAAATAGGATATCATACATGTGGCTAAAAACTCCAACATAAGGATTTTATTTAAACTGGATTTAAAATCTTGCTTAGGATTACGAGAGGAAGACATTCTTGAACCTACTTACCAGGCTTCCATCTGCTTTCTGATAGGTTGTCCATTTTCCTTCCTTCAGATACTTGATTTGATATTTCGTTGCCCATAACAAATCCTTGTAACTTCCTTGTGTCACTACCTTTGTTATTAACTGCTCCTCGTCCAATAGGATTTCTACATAAGGTGAATTATCATTCGGCGCTGAGCACCAGGCCCCTCGGCGCTCGTCCAGTCGTGCAAAGGCAGGGGCATGGTTTGTACTTAACGTGGATGATGCCGAGATGTTCGCATTTGGAATTCCTTTGCTTTGCATCCCCAGTGCAGATTTGCAATAACCTATTAAAGCCATGAAGATAAAGTCGTTAGCTTATAAAAAAGAACATACATGTTGCGAACTTAAATGTCTTATATCATTGCACGGCCTTTCTTACACGAAGAGTAATCTATGGTCAGTAGTAGTTTCGCTGATTATCCATTGTGAAGCATTGACAAGCATCCAGTTGCAGTGCTTTGTATCAAAAAGACCATTAGAAAGAAAACGCGTCCAAACTCCAAAGTCTTTCTAGTTCAACTGTTCTTTTGGCAGATCCCCAATGTTTAACACAAAAGTGCTTTTCTTAAGCAGCTGACGATCAACGACTATATTTGGAGTATAAAATCCTCGTCTCGAACTGATAAGGGAGGAGCCAAACTATTCATTCTTCTATGATAAATGCTCTGCTGAATGTTCATTTCTTTAGCATAACAAAACGCACAAACAATTCTTTTTTGCCTGATTAAAACAATAGGGTGTTTCTGTCGAGTAACTATCGGCTGATAGTTTCCCGGCGGAAATTTGATGTTTTTAAAAGAAATATTAAGTCCGAGAAGCGAAATATGCTAGTTTTAAGAACATCAAATTTCCAAAGGGCAACTATCAGACCGATAGTCCGAAACAAAAACACCGTCTATCGTTTTCATTGTTCACCACTAAATTTTCTTCCGTGCGCCCATTCAAAAATGAGCATCTTGAATTTCTTGTAGGATAAAAGACTTAAAAGGGGGCTATGTTACGTAATTTTAGGCAATTCGGCACTGACCATCTGCTTATAGAATTACCTGAAATATCACAATAATGGCCTAAAACTGTAGAAAAACTCAAAAGAAACACAGAAATGCCAAAAAGGAGCATGGATGGGCAAAATTCGAGAAGATTAAAATGAATTGCATTCGGGTAAACTTGAAAAACGTCGGCCCCGGACTTTTTTCAAGTTTATCTTTATTTGTATAAAAGTGTCATTTACAATTCTCGAAAGTAATCCTTGTTTGTTATGTAGCCGTGATTTTGCTAATAAAAGACTTTTGCTCTGCCAATTTGAACTTTAGAGCTCTTGATTAAAAAAAAATAAATATAATTACTAACAAACGAAACAAAAGCATTCACTTACTTACGTACTAGCAGTAAATTTAGTGGGAGTTTTCCGTCTGTAGGCCCGCTTGTTTACAAGAAATTTTCACGAACGAGTACTATCCCTCTGGGTATTTTTCTCGGACGGGCACTATGGGCTGATAGTGCCTCTCCAGAGATTAACACTATCACGTCATGTGGTCAATTTAAACCAATCAGAATCCAAGAAAATTTAGTGGTGAACTATAATTTGCTACATAGGGTCAAAACCGATGAGATTAAGGTGGCTCGTACCAGTTTTCAGGTTTTTGACTGTGCGACGTTTGGAAGAAAATGGCCAAAAAATTAATTAAAGATCGTAACAAAATTTTTGCATAATTAAATTGCCCATTGTGTTGTTGATCCAAAATACCAATAATTACGTCATCAGTGGTTACCATGGCAACGATAGGCAATGATTTTTTGGACCCTTTTTCAGCTTTCAGTGCTTATATCTTGAAAACTAACTCGATGACCCCCATTTTTTTTCTCGTGATAACTTTAAGCATATAAAAAAGAAACTGTATAATTATTTAAAAAAAATTCTACGAAGCGGATTTTTTGCAAATGCAAAAAAGAGCAATTTGTAAGTAATTAAAAATTCCTTTCGTAGAATTTTTTTAAATTTTTTCTGGCGTTTCCTTTACATAAAAGGAAAATATTAGGGCAATAAAAAATAGGGGTCATCGGGTTAGTTTTCTTGCCAAAGCCTTCGCGAACTCAATAATTCCCACGCGCGTTTCCGCGCACTTTAAAATTTCGATTTTAAAAGTTTGGTATTTACTCATGCTCAGTTCTGACTACCGCTGATCTTTGCGGGCACATACGCGCGCAACACGCGTGGACTTCCCCTCGCTTTGTCTGCGAAACTTTTCGGCTCAGGATTTCATGGGATTTAGCCAGTTTCAGTTAGCGCCAGTTGTGCCTCTTAGGTCTTACTTTTTAGTATTTCTTTGTCTAAATAATCATGTGTTTGAAAGCGAACTCAAATAAGCTGAAACGAAAAAAGTGGAATTGAGTCACGATCTCCGACAAGATCGATCGTAGCACATGCGAATTTTCTTTTGTAACTCGAGCAGCGAGATCCGAAAACATTTTGACTGTCGAACATTAAGTTGACTTAAAATGTTCTTGTTGAAAAAACTTCAGTTGAACGCGGAATTTTTTCTTAAAATGAAGAAAAGCAACCTCGCAGTCGGCCGCCATGTTTGTTTTCCTTTTCAAATCTCGCCCGTGACTCGTGGGCATGAAGCGTGACGCGCGCGCTAGTCACCAGACTTCCCACGCAAAATAAACCGGTACGAGCCTGTACGAGCCACCTTAAATGGTCCCAGTCAAGTGCGGATTTCTCATGCAAACATGTATCTATTGGACTAGTTACTGAAAATTAAATAAAAAAATAAACTTACTGGCACCATCTGTACTCTGGGGCGAGAACATACAAATAACAGCAAAAGTGCACAAAAAAACCTTGGAGGTGAAAGAAATTTTATCAATACCACATCTCCTGGTTACGTAAGATAACTGAAACTTCTCTCAAACAAAATGTTTTCAATAACAGTTGTTCCAGCTTTTTCTCTGTTTCCCATAGGTAATCCTACTCTCAATCAAATCCCACTCCACACTGAATTGGGACATTATAATCTTTCCCGAAGATAACGGTCGCATGAAACCTACTGGGCAAAGAGGATCCCGCCATCCCGGCTTAAATTTTCCCTCGTTCCCGTAATCCCAAAGGTTTTTATCAGCTTAATCATTTGATTTTTAAAGTGTGATTCCCTACATACACCACCCTAATTTTCCCTGTTGGTAGTGCTGTTCCATTTACGTCTTTCCCCGTTTCTTAAGCCTGGTTTTCACTAGCGGCGCTAGCACAAGCGCAATCACGCAAAAAAGGACAAATTTTAATCCTTGTGCTTGTGTTTGCGCTTGTGCTTTTGCTTGACTCGAAGCCGGTAAAATAAGAACTTGCGCTTGTGCTTTACTAGTGTCGCTAGTGAAAACCAGGCAAAGAAGGATGAATTTCTCACTTCTTATACTAGACGTTTGTAAGTTTTCCACATATTTGTGTGTTAAGTCCATGGGGAAATTTAGACACAAAAATATGCGAAAACTGAAACAATACGTAATAATAATTTATGAACAATTATTGAAGCGTTCTTATTTTTATACAGAAATTGATAACGAAAGCTACAACCACTGTCTCCCATTCATCAGTTGCAAAGTGTTTAGAAAAGAGTTTACTGGTGAAAATCTAAAGCCCAGAATGAACCTACGCAGGCTGAAGAAAGTCAATCAAAACTGATGTTATTATCACAAGCCATCTAGGGGGTCAGGGGGGGCATGCTTTCTCGGGACATTTTTATATTTGGGCCTTCTGAAATCGATAGAAGTTCATTTAAAACTGCTCATATCAAGAAATTTAACAATTTGTACTGATGAATACAACTGAACTAGTTGTTTCTTGGAACTATAATAGTTTAAAAGGTAGTGAATAAATAAGATGACCCACCCCCTACGTGTAGATCAAAACTAAATAACCCATCCCTTTTCGAGGCCTTAAAAAATGATGATTCCCCCCCCCCCTCTTCTTTTTGACCAGTCCCCAAATATCGCCAAGTAATAATTTCCGACTGAAATATATAGAAAAAAACGTCTGAAGATCCTATTTGGGATAAAAGTTGATCTTTTCTCGAGTTAAACCGACTGGAAACTTTTGACTGCAATCTAGTGGTTTGACGCATGAGAAGTTCCATGTCTGGCCTTAGCTTCACAGTTCACATTTTCATTCTGTAACCACTTATTTATTAGAGACTGGATAGAATAAACACAAACAGTCTAGAACTTACCCTACAGAAAGATGAGGACATTTTGGACCAGCTCCTGGCGTGGAGTTACTTTGTGCACGTTGCAAATATGTTCCGATTTTCCGCCCTCAGTTACAGATCGTAGAAGTCTATGTTGTGTGTCGAACTTCGACAGACAACATAGATAAACAGATTCCTTTACAAGGGTTGAAAAAGTGCCAAAGAAAACAGCCACTCAAGATGATGTCATGAAAACGGAAATCAATAATTTTGAAGGTCCAAAAGTGTGCCATTGATCATGCATGTTACAGATTGACGGGGAGTTCGTCGCGGGTTGGATAGCTATCAAGAAGGACCATCATTACGTTATTTGATCCTTCTTTCACAAAACTAAAGCTAATTTATGATCAACACAACAACAAACAAACAACAAACCTTTATTCATACAATCATCAGTTATTTACAATGTTTTACAGCTCCCGCAATTAGCCTACGTAGCAATTCGAGGCGGGAGGTAAGGGTAAAATGTAGAAGAAAAATATACAAATCGTTTTTAACGCACAAACATTTCTTTCTTCGTATAACAATGCGATATTTCATTCATGAAAGGCATTGGGGGTGGGGAGGCCGGGGGTGTAAGCGAAAGAAATAAATTTGGACGATATGCGATATAAACGATTTACTGACTCGTACCCAGTCGTCTTTTCTGTCTCGCCTGTGCCAGGGAAACTGGGTCAAACTGAAAAAGGAGAGAATCACGGGAAGGAAGAGAAGAATCTTCTTCTTTCCCATCACCCCTCTGGCTCCACGCGCTTCTCACGTTAGTATTAATAGGCAAGACTGAGAGACGACTGGGACGAGTCAGAATGATATATACAATACATGTTTAGCTTGTTCCGCTAAGACTAAAACGAAAACAACTAGTTGTCATTTTTTCCGCGTAATGTTTTGTTTCAAGCTATCTTTAGAGTAAAGGCTGTAAAGGGAAACTAACCATGCACTATCTGAAAAACTTGGCCAGTAAATCCAATGTTCCAAATTGAGATTGTCTTAAACAAGTCTTAACAAAAGTTAATATGTTGCTCGGCTTGTCACACAACTTCTATGAATAATCTCGCGTAGAGAACTATTTAAAAGGTTCAATTTGTTATTAAATACAAAGCACGATAGAGTAAAAGAATAAAATACATAATTTTTGTCGGATTCAGTACGTCATGTAAATTCTCCTGATCTGTCGTGACCTATGTTGAAAGGCGTTACGAGCAGAGATGCCAAAATACACTCAGCAGTGACTTCGTGCCTATCTCATTGATTTGACGGCTGCTGATATCAATTGCAGCTGACTCCCTTGTTTTCTCTTAGATAAGCAGCTATGAAAACAAATATCCCTTTTAACAGAAAAACGGCACATAGGTATTTAAAACAAAAACAGACTATTTTTTAGGCTTTTATAGCAGATGATATAAAACTTTTTTTGCGGATAATAATAATAATAATAATAATAATAATAATAATAATAATAATTTATGAATTTATGTTGCGCTTTTTAACATGTAAATGAGCAAAAGCGCATTACAATATTAAAACTTAAAAATATTAAAATATACTAACTATATACATTACAATATTAAAACATAAAAATATTAAAATATACTAACTATATACACATTATTGACTAGATCTACGTGCCCTGCATCGTTTAGGGATCATACTAAGGCGAATTTCCGTAGGAAGAGCGTACTTGAGCTTCCGTTGATGCACTTCCATAAACAAATGATGTCACAAATGAGAGGAAGGCGCGGTGGCCTAATGGTGACCACGCTGGACTCCGGATCGAGCGGTCTGGGTTCGAGCCCTGGCTGGGGTCATTGTGTTGTGTTCTTGAGCAAACACTTTACTCTCATAGTGCCTCTCTATAACTACGGTAGCCTAGAGTGGCCAGCGAAAGTGAAAAGTCGAAATCAAAAGTCGATTTAGCAAATGTTAAAGTGAAAAGTCAACCAGTCAAAAGTGAAAGTCGATTTCGCAAATGTTAAAGTCAAAATGACAAAATTGAAAGTCGATTTAGCAAAGTGAAAAGCGAAGATTCACTTTGCGAATACTCACTTCTCACTTTGTACTTTGGCCACCCTCCCCTCCCCCAACTTTTTTATCCTGCCACTTGGTAACTTTGGCTGATTATAAGTTGTTAGATCTCAACAGCTTATAACTGTAGAAAATAGACAAAAGCGAACGAGTGACTTAATTTTGTAGAAGTTGATAAGTTTATCCGTGGACGTACATTTACTTTCAGTTATGCTATTTTGTTGGGTTGGGAGGCAAACTCCCTATAAATGGCATATACGGGGAGGCTCCACCCTACAGGGGTAGCTTTTTCATGCTTCAGGTATCTAAAGGGTAACGATTTCACAAGTATAAGGGTAGGGAAATCTGTCATATAGGTATTCGCTTAACCTCTACGTTTAGGATTATACACCTAGTGTTGAAATAAACATGTTCATGTTGTCACAACAAGTTTTTTTGTGTGTATTCGTCGCGTTAATTTCCTTAAATTTGAAATGTTACCCCCTCTCCGCGTTAATTTCCTTTATTAGGAAGTATTTTTTTCCTTCAATTCACGTTAATTTAAGTCGCGTTAATTTCAGATACCTAAATTAACACAAGCGTTAACTTCCTATAACGAGGTACTTACCAGAGCATCCAAACAACTCCAATCTGAGACAGACAACATTATATTCATTCGGCATCACGCTTAGAGGCGCCATTGGGTAAATACGAATCGAGTGTGTCCTTATTGGAGGTTGCAGATCGTGCTCCTTTAAGGCTCGGACATTTGTATTGCCTTCCAATGTCTAAACAAGCATAAAACAGAACATAGCTGGGTAATTCGAATTGATTATACGTTAAGGTTACCGCTATTGTTAGCGGCTACATACTAATTTTAGCGATTTTTTCGGAGCAAGATTTATCGAGTATTTGATTTAGCGATTTCCCGAAAATTTAAAAGAATAGTGATATCGTTTAAACCATTTTTTAACGAGTATATAAGTTAAGATGGAAATAAATGTTTAGTAAAAGAACAGACTCACTTGAAATTGAACGAACATTTGTATTGCCAGAAAGAACAAAGTTACCGGCATCCAGTTAAAGAATTTTTCAAGTCGACTTTGTTCAATTGTGTTTTCCTTTTAGGTAGGAGGGGTGGGGACTTAAATTTAATGAATATTAAATTTAATATTTTATATTTTAATATAATATATTTTATATTTTAATATTTTATTTATCAATAAAACCTCGTCAATTAGTTAAATTTTCATTTCTTCATGTTCAAGTTTTGTTCATGGTTGACTATCATTTGGGTCTATTTTTGTCATGAGTTTGGCATCTGGTATTTGACCTACTAGCGCCAATAGTCTCTTTCATTAAAAATACTTAAGAAAAATATTTACTCTGCTTGCCTTGAACTTAGGAATATTAAGATGATATAGTGGCAATTGGGATTAATACCGGGAGAGATAATTCAAAATTCACTAAAATATCATGCGCCGCGATTTCGGGACGCAAAAAGACTCAGCAAAATATGGTAATTTATTTAAGCAAAAAAAATTAGGGTTAGGTGCACTTTAGTAATATGCAGTTAAAAAAGTTCATCCTTTCTAAGTTACGAAAACGTTTACCGAATCTCGATAATGAGAACGTTAACTATGTATCCAAAAACAATTTTTTTTTGTTTAATGCTTTTTGGGATGCCTAAGGGCATCCTAGTTGTTTTCAGGGTAGGCTCTTACCGAAAGTGCTCGTAAAAAAGGCATTAAATGCTAAAAGAAGTGCTCGTTTTTTGCCAAAAAAAGTGCTAAAATAATGCTAATTAATCGGGCGTGGCCGATTAATAGTTTACCCTTTGGTCGTCCTAGACGATAGTCTACTGTCGGCTAAAAATGACGGGGATAGCCTGGGCCAATCGGTTTCCTTTCAGTTTTGACATTAAATCGTTGTAGGAACACTGGGTCGACTTTTGGGCTAATCTGCAATCTGGTTCTCTTCTTTGCTTCGGCGGGAGGACAGAGAAAAAAGCTTAAGGGGTAAAGTACTAATAATCACCATTGTGAAACTGTAGTTGCTTTGACAAGTTGAAGCTATTTTTGAAAATAAAAGGGGTAACGTCATTCATGTCACGCAATGTTTTTGTGGGAAACTTTGAAACTAGACGCTTTGCTGGTTTCTACAAATAGCAGTGTGATCTGGTCGTACATTTTTTTGAGGCGGACTCCACTTTAAAACTATTTTTTATATATTTAGCAAGAAGTATGTCGATTTTCATTTCCGCACAGTTGGGCGTCAAAGTCGCCTGTCACAAAGAGTAGAATGTTTGCAGAACATGGTTTGGATATATTTTAGATTTGACTAGTGACGTTAGTAAGACACTTCTCAAGACGTCAGCAAAACATTGGCAATGTACAGTATTGGTGTGAACTTGAATGGAATTTTTTACGAGATCAGTAAAGCTATCGAATAAAAAAGATGACTTGAAAATGAAAACTTCGAATAATTATAATGAAATACCAATTGGACCACATGTTTTGTAAAAATCACAGACAAACATGATCAGGAAAACAAAACAGGCCAATGGGTTTTATTCACGAAAATACAACTTTCTTAAGAAAGAGTTTGTAAACAAGACAATGGAATCGAATTACATTTCACACGAAATTTTCAATACGGTATACAAGTTACAGGTCAATATACAGACCCTCTGTACAGAAAAAAACGTTTTGGGAACAAACCATTGTGAACTTATTTTCTATGTTGATCAGTAAAAATCCTTAGTACGACATGGGGTTTGTTGTCAAGTTCGTTAGTACGTTAATACTGCAAGTGTTTTGTTTTATTAGCGGTTTATACTCTAAGGTCTTGGTATGGGAGATCAAAATTAAGGCAAATTTCTGTTATTATCTGATTGCTTTGCACAGATTAGCACGATACTGAATTGGTTAGGAAATGTAAACAAACATTAAATTGAATGAGAGTAGAAAGGGAGGGACAGGTGGGGGTGAAAGGCTAAGGAGATGGAAAGGGAAGGAGAATTAAAATCCATGCTTGGTTATATCACGCAACCTTTGACTTCTGTTGTTTTCTCACAAGAACAAAACTTAAGGTGGGGTTCTACCTGAATTTGAATGGAACTTTAAGAGATTTAAAGAAGGGACTGAGGAAAAGAATGGAAACACCTCCAAACAGTTGACCCCTTTGCAAGAGCACTCCGGGTTGTCAGGAGACTGTTTGGTGTCCGTCCACTAATTTTTAACTTCAAATTCAAATTTTAAAATCACATTAAATCTCCAATATTTCTTATTTGTCTAAATTTTACTAATCCTTTGAGAAAAAAACTATCGCCTCCCAGACATCCCCCAAAAAATTAACAAAATACTGCAAAACAAATATATATGGTATAAGTAAAGCTTTTTTGGATTCCTTGAAACGCGGCTGAAATGGTTTCAGTGTTTTCCAGCCCTTATACTTTGGGTCAGTACTACTATTCTTCACCAGTTGCTATTACAGTAATGGTATGAAACAAATACCTAATCATTGGTCAATAAGTTGTGATCATTTTCTTGACAATAGTAGTTACCTGATTACTGTTGTATCGATCCATACTCTTTATTTCGACTCCTTGATAGATTCCGAGAAATGACAATAGTATCCTAAGAGATAATTCCGAGATTCGATAGATATTCCGTACTACAGAGATAGACCAATGTTTACACTAGACTCCTTTCCGTTCTCCTCGATTCCTTCCTTGAGCACGTTTTTTAACTGTCAATCACGAGACTCGACTCAGACCTCGCAGGTCAAAATCGGCCCTAGTCCCTAGCTTATTTACAACACACTCCCCCCTGATTGACGGAGTCAATCATAAGGCGAGACAAACTTTAACTATGACTCTTAAATTCAGTTCGGTGTTCAAATTGGTTCAGACAGTTCATGCAACAGTAACTGTTGGGATGTCTTCATCCCTGACCATCTGAATGTTCCATCCGCTGTTTGGCTGTACAGCTTCCGCATTAGCTGTGACTTCGTCAAGTTCATTAACTTCAAGAGGGTAGAGCTTCTGAATCGGACGTTTCAGAAGAGTCTTGTTGAGAGAATTGTCCACTGTCACCACTTCTGCTGCGCGCGCGACGTTGTCTCGTCCCCGCAATAGTTTCTCTACTTTCCCCAGTCTCCACTGCTGTCTAGGTTTCTTGTCTGCATAGATGTGAACAATGTCTCCTACTTGAATGGCTCTTCTCGGCTCTCCTCCCTTAAGTTTCTGGTACTCACGGATCCCAGTCAGATATTCTTCCTTCCATCGGTTTCTGAAGTGGGCGAGGAGATTGTTCAAATATCTTTCTCGCCTGGCCAACGTGTTCATAGGTGCAGTGACAACAGGGGACTGGTCTAACAGTCGACGGCCAATCACAAGATGAGAAGGAGTGAGAGGACCTTCTGATAACTCATCGTAAACATAGGTTAAGGGCCTGGAATTTAAAACTCCTTCAGTTTCAATCAAGACTGTTTCCAGTTCTTCATAACTCAACTTTGCGTTTCCAAGCACTTTCATGAGACACCGCTTTACTAGTTTGACGCAGATTTCAAAGAAACCTCCCCACCAACTGGCTGTGGGCACATTGAATTTCCATTCAATGTTAAGATTAAGAACAAACTTCTTCACTTTTCCATCCTTGAAGGTTTTCCCATTGTCTGAAATGAACAAGTTTGGTAATCCTCTTCTAAAGAAGAATCGCTTAAGCACTCTTAAGAACGAGGAAGCGGTGAGGTCTGGAACAAGTTCAACGTGAATAGCTCTTGTACTGGCACACGTGAAAAGAGCAATGTAACATTTGAACATCTCTCCTTTGGACTCGTAGATATTCTTTACATACAGGGGACCAGCAAAGTCCACTCCAACTTTGGAAAATGCCAGATCATCTGAAACTCGAAATGAAGGTAGAGGTGGAGCGGGTGGAGTACTGTAGGCTCTTCCTAGGATCTTCTTGCATGTGACACACTTCGAGAGTACATCCTTGACCGCTTGACGACCTTTGATAATCCAGAATTGGGCTCGGATTTCAGTAAGAGTTTCTCTAACACCATTGTGTTTCACGTTCCCATGAGCTTGCATTATCACCAACTTTGTGAAGTGCTGTTTCCTTGGTAACAGGATAGGAAATTTAGCTGAATACGGTAATGAAGAATTCTGGATCCTTCCCTTGCACCGTAGAACTCCTTGTTCATCCTTGAAGACTGCTAATTGTTCCCATGTAGAACTAGACTTCTCCCTTTCTTCAAGTTTAGTTTGGACCTCTTTGTACCAGAGATGCTTAGCTGCATTCATGTCCTCCATGCTGATATCATGTGTTTCTGTCTTCTTTCTGAGCCTTTGGAGGAATTTCAGCACAAGAGCGGTCACTCTGAGAAGTTTGCTGAGACTGCTAAATCTTTCTGGTTGAATAACTTCTGAGATGCTCTGAGAACTTTGCACTGATACTGTCATAACTCTTGAGATTTCAGATGAACTTTCTTTCTTTAATTCACTTAGAGCTTCTTCTGGGACTGCTGTTCCACTTGCTGGACAGTTGGATAAGCTTGGCCAGTCAAACTCTTCCTCCTTTAGAAATGGTTTAGGCGTTGCTGATATTGCTGCTTCCTCTTTCTTGATCAGCTCCGTTAACTCTTGACTGTTTGATGCCCACTTCCTCATGTTAAAGCCTCCTTCTCCGAAGCGCAACTTCAATTTCCGGTAAAGTTCAAAGCTGTCCTTTACCGTGTCCTTCCCAGACGCAAAATCATCAACATACAAGGCTCTGACAACAGTGTCTACAAAACTTGGATCAATGTTCTCATACTTTGATAAGTGATTCCTTAGTGTCACATTCAGAATGAATGGAGAGCATACAAGGCCGAACACAAGCCGTGTGAATCTCAGTGTGATCACTTTCGGATTTGAAGAGTTGATGTCATCTATCCACAAGAACCTCAACAAATCTCTCTCCTCAGGATTAATTTCAATGTTCAGGAAAGCCTTCTCCAAATCTCCGATCAGAGCTACTTTGTGTAAACGGAATCTCACCAAGATATCAAAAATCAATGGAGTTAAGGCAGGGCCTGGCAGGAGACAATCATTCAAACTTGTTTCGGTTCGAGACTTTGCACTAGCATCATAGACTACTCGCAGTTTGGTTGTGGTTCTATCTTCTTTCACCACTTCTTTGTGAGGAATGTAATGAACAGTTCCAGGAAGGCATTGTTCTTCATGTCTCTTGTCAATCATTTCAACTACACCTGAGCTCAATTGTTCCTTGATTACAGTGTCATACTGCTGTAAGATGTCTGGCTTAGCTTTCAATCTCTTCAAGGAAGATGCGAGACGGTTTTGTGCCAACAAGTAGTTATCTGGAATAACAGGATGTTCTTCCTTAAATGGGAGAGACACTTCATAACGGACCCCGTTAAACTTCACCTTGGTCAGATAATCTCCAAGAAATTCTTCTTCTTCTTTAACTCCAAGAGTGTCATAGTCCCAGAACTTGCTCAGTTCATTTTTGAGGGAATCATTCTTTGAGACAAAATCTTCCTCGACCACCCTACACTCCGTCTTCATTACATGTGACATGTTAACACTTGAGGGACTTTGGCATGAATTTGCGACATTTACAGAACCACTCAACACATACCCCAATCTTGTGCGAATTGCAACAGGGTCATGAATCTCCCCCCGTACCACATGGTTTTGAACGACTGACCAGTAATAATCTGCTCCAATTAATATGTCCACTTCAAGTTCCTCATCCCCTTGTGAATAATCAGCTAGAGGTAAACCTTGCAGATGTGGGTAACACTGCTGTGCAACTTCAATCGTTTGGTTTGCAATAGGGCCACAAATCAAATCAACTTCATAGGCATTAACAAACACTGTCAAATTGTCTTGACATTCCAATGCAAACTGAACAACGTCACATTTCTTCAATGATGCTTCACTATTTCCAAACGTTTTAATTAGGACTGTTTCAGTTGCAATCGGCGATAGGCCTAATTTGCTCCTTAATCGCGTGTTTATGTAAGACTTCTGCGAACAAGAATCGAGCAGGATTCTCACATTACATGAACTTTCTCCATTAGGATTTCTGACAATCGCTCTAGCCGTTTGCAACAAAACACAGTTGTTCTTAACATCTTGAGTGAAATACAAATTTGTACTCACAGTTTGTTCCTGATTGTTGCCTCTCGCTTGTCCAGCTGGAGAAGGTTGACCTGGATATTCTTGGACGTTGCACAATGCTAAATGATGTTTCCCGCCACAACGGTAACATCGAGCCTGACAATCACGACTCAAATGACCACTTCTCAGACAACCAAAACATTTCCCTTTTCGACGGAGAATTTTCTTTCTTGCTTCGGGGTCGGTTACAACAGCACATCTGGTTGAAGGATGTGGTCCATTACAGAAAGTACACCACGTATCCTTGTTTAGCGGCGGTCCTTCGTTGCTTGAAAATAGAGTTGACGATGTGGGGGGTCTTCTGTTTTGACCAGGACGAAATCCAAGTCCAAACCCATGTTTTTCCTTTGACCTTTCTTGCTCGGTCACCGGTCCCAAAGCACACCTCTCGCGAATTCGTAATTCTTCTGTGAACGACTTCATGATAGTATCAAGGTCCCATTCATCGGATGCCTCTCGACTCAGGATAAGACGTAATTCTTGCGGAATCTTTCCCATAATTACAGGCGTCAATTATAATGTTCCATATGTTTCGGTTGGAACGCCGATTCCTTGAAGGCTTCTAACTGCTGCCTCTGTTCTGTCCAAAAGTTGCCGCAATTGCTTTAGATCGTTTCCATCGTTCACCCTTGAAAGTTGCATCAACAATTCGATATGCTTCGAAATGATGACTTGTTTGCTTCCGAAGCGCTTGTTCAACAACTCAACCGCATGGCTGTAATTCGAGCTTGTCAGCGTTAATCCAGAAATTGTTTGAGCTGCGGGACCTTCTAGGAGTGATTTCAGATACTGAAACTTGTCCACATCATTCAAGCTGGTGTTTTTGTCAATGGCCGATTCAAACGATTCCCAGAAGGGATGCCAATAGATAGGATTGCCGGAAAATTTCTTCAACTCGAGTTTAGGCAGCTTTGCATGAGTCGCAATGTTTGTTGACCCGCTTGAATGTGTCCCTGACGTTTGAAGGCTTGAATTATTAGACGATTGCGAATCCAAAATCGCTCCTTGCCCTTCCTGACTTTTTCCCTCGTTTGTTTTCGCATCAATAGCTGTTTCTAGGTCGACTATACAGGCTTGAATTGCACTTTGGAAGTCACAACTTTCACTCACGGTTTCTTCGATCTTCGAGTCGTCTACCAAATCGACAATTTCGTTATCCAATGTCTTTAGCTCCGACAATGTATCCTGTAACGTACAACGCAGGGATTTGAACTTCTTCAGAGCATTAGGCTCTTCCGGCTTGTCTATTTGATCTTTTGCTTCGTGAATGGTTTTCCTGACGAACACGCGGTGACTTTCACGAACCTTTACCTTCTTCTTCAATTTCTTCTTCAGTTCCGACATTGTTCGAAGCTTGTTTTCACAGTTCCTTTCCTGTCCCGGTTCTTCTCCCGGGTCTCGGCACCAGAATGTTGTATCGATCCATACTCTTTATTTCGACTCCTTGATAGATTCCGAGAAATGACAATAGTATCCTAAGAGATAATTCCGAGATTCGATAGATATTCCGTACTACAGAGATAGACCAATGTTTACACTAGACTCCTTTCCGTTCTCCTCGATTCCTTCCTTGAGCACGTTTTTTAACTGTCAATCACGAGACTCGACTCAGACCTCGCAGGTCAAAATCGGCCCTAGTCCCTAGCTTATTTACAACACATGTTCCATTAAAGTGTAAGGGCTGGAAAATACTGAAATGCGTCAGCCACCTAAAGCGTTGGAAAAATTGGTCTTCAGGTAAAAACCCCGCCTTTATTAAGTATTGCGAAAAGGCTGCACTTTGCTAAGTGTTACAAATTTATATTTTCTAGACGTCTAGTTCAATCGTTTATTTGTATTGTGCGAAATATATTTTTATAAATTGAGACCATCATGTCATTAAGTAATAATGCAATCTTGAAAACATTCCAGATTTTCATTATTAAATAGAAACACCAAAAATTCAAATTTGGGAAAACAAGCCTGTCAAAATGACGTTGCCATGGTGATTTCAAGTTACTGGCACAATAACTAATCCTACCAAATTATTGCGAGATAAATTTTAGATAAACGCGCAAAGTTTGGCAGCGTTTGGTTGAATCTTGAAAAAGTTATAAGCGTCCAAAGTCAGCGCGGGCCTCAAAAGCCCCCCCCCCCCCGGCCTGAATAGGTTTAAGTGACTGTTTTTCCAGTGATATTTACTGTACTGTACCCTGCCTTTCAAGTCAAAACAGATAGCTAATTATTAAGCGCCCGATTTTAAGCTTCTCAAGCTTCTTGTTTTTTTAAAAAGTGCTCGTGGGTAACATAAAAATGCTCACTTTTTTCCGATTTTTTTAAACATAGAACATTACCGGTACATTTTTCAGATTTTCAGTTACATTTTTCAACAATAAAATGTAACGATCAATGTTTGACGTCAGAGTGCGCTCTCGAGCTATCTCTGCCTTGGCTGGCTGACTTCCATTGTTCCTCGATGACAACGTGGATGACGTCATTTTGGAACGAGTGTGATGGACTGGGTTTCTAGAAGGCAACCACTGACGTATCAAACCGAACCTATTCTCCAGGCCTCCACGCCTCCTAAAATGAGGGCATAATGCATCTTTGGACGCCATAAATAAAGTCAGATTGTGCTTTTTAACACAAAATTAGACAAATAGTCAGTCGAAAATCCAAAATAATGCTAGCAGTGCTTTTTGGGATAAAATGTAAAAAAAGGCTCGCGAAGCCAAATAATGCCAAAAAAAAGTGCTAGCACTTTCGGTAAGAGCCTATTTCAGGGTGCGTGTGTATTTCCCTTGGGAGTCAGAATAATTGGATTAACAACCCAAATAACCAATAAAAGCATCGTATATTGGTCCCTTGGGTGTTGGGCAAACCGGTTTTGGCAAGGTTAGGTTAAATTGTGAGGAATTGAGGAAAGCAGGTTTTGATGCGGAAGACAAGGAAATTAGTCAAATGCATGAGCTCGAGGATAACTGGTTTTGCAAGGTTATTAATCGATTGTTTCTATTTTCGTGTTCAGCTGCGTGTAAACAAAAGCGCTTAAGTTGCTTTCAATAAATCCGGGAATAAACCGCCCGAACTAGCTGACATCTAAATTATTCAGTTACAGTTGGACTCTCATTCCTCATATCGTTAGTGCGACTGGCGGAAAACGTTGACTATGCCAATATGATAAGCAAAAGCGAATTCTTTTGGTATTTTCCTTCGTGAAAGCTAAAATTCCTTGCCGGTTCCGTCAAATGTCTACACTTTCAGTGCGTTGCTAATTAAATCAGCTAAATCAGTTACATGCGGCTGAATTTTCCCAATGATATGTAATCAAAACAGTACTGCGTGTGTCTTAAAATTTAAACAAAGTTTTATCAACAAAAAAGTGTTTGTTTGACTTAAGTAAACTGTAGTAAAAATACTCGTGAATTAAGACGTTTTTCGCCACTTTTGTGTCTTACGTGATGTCTGTTAAAATTTAATTAACAATCAAGTAAACACGCAAAGAGCTCGCTTTATATTTTTCGCCAATACATTGCTTTATTCGAACTTTAAAAGCATTGTAGTCGCCAAAAAATGTCAATATTTTTTGGGGTTGCTGAAGATTATCGTTTCGATATTTGAAGAACATGAAAAAAGAGTTTGTTCGCCTTCAGTACAACGTGTTGACGAGCGTTCTTCTGTTTGGATAGTAGTCATTCTGTGTAAATAGTTCACATCGAATCCAAAACAATAACGTTCGTTCCTCAGGAAACCAACCAAAAACAGCAACGCGACGTTTCTCTCGAGCCTTATTTTAAAAGTATTTTTTTTTTAATACACAGTTCTTTCTGTCCATAATGTTCGCTTTATAAAATATATACTATATACAAGGCTAAAAAGAGTTAAAATGGTAAAATTAATATGATAAAACCAAACGTTTTCGGCTGTTTGCCATCATCAGGGTTGAAAAGACCGTCCGCACGCATGCATTTATATCTTATGTAATTCCCGTTGGGAAAAGTTTACTGACATAAGAAATGACTTGTTTGTTCAAACCTCAAGTGTAAAGTTAATCTTCCGGACAGCTTTCGTGTCTAAACATGGAACAGGCGCCTTCAAACTTATACAACGCATGGTATCAAAATCCCTCCGCCGTGAACGTTTTTGATTCTCTTTGCACTAAGAACAAAAAGCTTTCCAAACTTCTGAGAAGTAAACATCAGCCGAAGGACTTTTCGGTACCTATTATTAACCTCTCAAGTCAAGTCATCGCGGATGCTACTTTACATTATTTACGTTTTGGCCTCAACTACAGTTTCATCGACAAGAACCGGCACGTGAAACTTAACCTCCTGTCGGAGTTTGAACTTCTTCTGAACCAAGTCAGCTCAAGCGTTCCTGATTGCCAACATGAAGATTTCAAACACTTCCTCCGCGTCCACTCTAACCTCTTCAATCAAAACATTCACAACACTCCTGATTACACTTACAAAGTCTTACAAAAACTAGCATCTGATCCCGACTTAGTGGTCCTCTCCGGCGATAAAGATTCATCAGTCGTCATTATGCAACGTGCTGATTACGTCAACAAATTTGAAACTATGATCGAAGAAGGCATAACTAACGGTAAATACGTTGAGACTGACGACAACACACTAAAAGACCTTAAATCTTTTCAAAATTTTCTGACCCGAAACTTCAAGTCATCTCTGCCCTTGGATAAGATCAAGCCGACATCAAACCAGCCTGCTTTCCTTTATGGGACTGCCAAAACCCATAAATTCCAGAACCCTGAGCAAATTACGAAGGACAATTTGAAACTTCGACCGATTGTCAGCACTTGTGGAACATTTTATTACGAAACAGCTAAATTCCTAGCCTCTTACTTACTCCCTCTCACTGAGAATGAATACAGCATCAAAACTACCACCGATTTCGCTGAGCGTCTAACTAATAGAACTGTTGATGATGACGAAGTCTTGGTATCATATGATGTGTCCTCTCTCTTCACTGAAGTTCCGCTCGATGAAACCATTGACCACATCATTTATGAAATCTACACCAACAACAAGCTACCACAACTCAGCTCAAAGTTACTCTTTAGACGTCTTCTCTGTAATGTCACCAAGAATACAGTTTTCAGTTTTAACGACAAGCTTTATAAACAAATCGATGGATGCGGCATGGGCAACCCACTATCTCCAGTCCTTGCTAACATTTTCATGGCCAAACTAGAAGCTGATGTAGTCCGACCTTTCAACCCACCATTCTATGATCGATATGTTGATGATTGTTTCTCTAAGAAGAAAAAGGGCGAGCCTGATGCTCTACTTGAACGCCTAAATCGCTACCACCCTAACATTGCTTTCACTGTCGAAGAAAACCCCGACCACTTTCTTGATACTGCCTTTAGTTACACCAACAAGTTCAATTGCAGCGTCTTTAAGAAACCGGGGAAATTACCAACACATTGGAAATCTGAGGTCCCTACCAAGTGGAAAAGGAATTGCATCACTGGCGCACTCCATAGAGCCAAACGAATCTCCACCGATTTTGAGAAGGACATTAAAACTTTAGAAACTTCTTTCATCGAAGCAGGTTATCCGAAACGTTTTATCTCGCATACAATCAACAACTTCCTAACCGACTCATCACAAGACGACAACATCATTCCAGATTTTCTCTTCGAAGAACGTAAGAAAGTTTTCATCAAGCTCCCGTTTTGCGGCAAAAACGAAAAACTTAGTAAAACGTTTATTGCTAAACTCAACAAGTTTACTAATTTCAACTTCATCTTTGTAATCCTGTGGCAAACAAGGCGCATCAAAAGCCTCTTTAATAACAAAGACAAAAACACTCACAGATCCAAAGTTGTTTACAAAGGAGATTGTTCTTGTGGGGTTGACTACATTGGCGAGACTGTGCGAAATTTAGAAGTGCGAATTGCGGAACATTCAAATCCTGCTCACACCTCTGAACCTGCAAAACACCTGCGGGAAAACCCATCGCATTCTTTCACCTGGCGTGTTCTCTCTTCAGCACAGACATTCCACAAGCGTAGAATCGTTGAGGGTCTAATGATCCAACAATTCCGCCCCAGTTTGAACAAACAAGTCATTTCTTATGTCAGTAAACTTTTCCCAACGGGAATTACATAAGATATAAATGCATGCGTGCGGACGGTCTTTTCAACCCTGATGATGGCAAACAGCCGAAAACGTTTGGTTTTATCATATTAATTTTACCATTTTAACTCTTTTTAGCCTTGTATATAGTATATACAGTTCTTTCTTTTAGAATGATTCTCGGAAACATCAAAGGAAAAAATTTCTGCGGAATAGTTTGAATAATGATATACCAATATTACAAACTTACGAAATGCTTCCTGAGAAACAATTCGTTTTCCATTTGAGAAGGTTGCCACTCCCTCACCAGTCGCTATATATAAATATAGTTGACTACCAATTTCAAGAAATTTCTCCGAGTTTAAGTCTTTTGTCGATCTTATTTTTTTTCGCTCCTAGCGAGGAGTGCCGAGATTGAGACATGCACTTTACCCGAGGGACAACAAGAGGGAGGCTTATCAGGTTCTGTACAGTGGTAAGAGTGTTGTAAAGGCACCTTGAATGAATTAATTGAGATGTCGTTCATGTTTACGGTCCTTCAATATTCTCAGTTTTAAATATCTTATCCTGAACTATATCAGTGACGGGAACACTTTGGCGGCTAACGTACGTTTTCCGCTGTTGCCCTTATCATATAAAATACTATAACGGAACTCTTCCGACCAATGTAGTCTACGGTTTATTATAAACCATAAAAAATCTTTACGGCATCCCCATTTGTTGCTACTTTTCCAGCAACAAATCTACTTGTTTATGCTGGATATATATATCATTATCATAAGACTTATGAAGTTTCCATATCGACCGACTAGTCTTTTTTGCTGAACGCAGAGCTATAGTATTCCTTCCTTATTCCTGTTTGATTCAAGGCACGCGCATCAATAATCCCGTTATCATTTGAACCATCGTTTTATGAGACCAGTAAAACAAGTAAAATCTATGTAGACAGAGAAACAGGCAATTGCTCTGGCCCGATGTGAAGTCAAACACATTGTAAATGGGATACTGTAACTAATGCAACGTTTTGGTGGATGCACGCGCTTGTGCCACTTTATTATTAAAAAAAACCCTAAAATATTGAACAGCCCAGTGAGTGCCCGGACAGTGCTTAAGCGTGGATTTAACAAAAAACTGAAGGTAGTCGTCAAAAACGTTACATTTCAAGTCGATGTTACTTTCAAGAGACGGTCGGTGGCTAAAATCATCCTCATTTTCTTCATGGCTGGGAGGTTTTTCCATCAAGTTCTTGATTTTAAACTATCTTTATGCCGTTCCGTTTTACTCCTCGTATGAGGTTGGGGGCTACTCTAGTCGCGCTCTTTTGCTGATCGTTGATTTTAAAAAAAAAATCAACAAGCATTGCTCTGGTGTAAATGTGGCCACAAGCATGTCGTTTATTTGTGCCAAATATCCTATCTAAAATTTCAATCGTTGAAACCCGAGCAAGCCTTACGCTGATCGAATTTCCCAGAGTTTTGCTCGCATTTGAAATGTGGGTGGAGAGACCCCTGAACAAGGCTGCCAAAATACTCCAAAATCTCTGAAATACCGTGACGCATGGAACGTTATGAAATGTCTTCGTTTCGTTTGAATAACGGTTTCAAATAACCTAATAAGTAAACTCCATTTGATCGTTTCACGCTATATAATATCCGTCCGTTATTTTACTTGCGGAGAAGGCCCTGGTCGATTTTCGAATTGCTTCAACTGCTTTTGGATTTTATTCATTGAACACTCGAAGAAAACGAAGAAATCATCGTTCGCAAGTGCATTCTAGAGGAGAAACGCTTATAAATTCATTTTATATTGCTAACTAAATCTTGATAGAAGCAACTATTTACTGACGAACTTAAAAATGAAAAGGGAGAAATTTTAAATCAGTGTTTAAGGTGGCTTACTACAGTTTTGAAGGGGAAATGAGCCCAACTCTTAGCTCCCTATTAAAAATTCCAGAAATGTTTTATCTTTCTCTCTTTAATAACTGTTTGTTATAGCGTACAACCATCATATGCGACATTTAAACGATAAAATGCTAATAAACAATCAATAAACAGCCTAAATGAACGACCAAGTGCTTAAAGATGAATTCCAGTCCGTACTGCGCAATCTCGGCTGCAATGTTTATGTGAGCCCACCACGAACGAATGTTTACAAGCAAAACTAAAAATTCCGCGACAAACTTACCTCTTTTTAGTGCAGAATGCACTTTTGTGATGGTTTGGTGGGCAGTCGTGTGATAAACCCCTAAACCCCTCAAGCGCTAAAGCACTATGGTGTAAACTTTTAATCAGCAATTAATTAATTAATATCAATTAATTAATTATTCCTTGTGGAGGGGGTGATGGTGGGGAGCACCTGACCGTACCCCTAGGTAAAACCTGGAGCACATCTACGTTACTTTCATATGAAGATCTCAAACGTATATATTTGTTTCAGAAAACCCTTTGCTCTCCTTGTGGTACTACTCGACGTTCTAGGGCAACGTTCTTTACGCCAAACGCATGCGCAGTTTAGTCTACATTTTTTGCTGGAACTCTCATGAACATCGCTTGTATTGCGTGTTTGTGGTAGGATTCCTGCAGACTTCGTGGCGCCAAGTAAAAACCGCAAATTAATTAAATTAGATTTTGAGACTTTCACAGCGCTTTCGTAATTAGGTATGCAAAAACTTGCACCGGGATTTTCGGCGTGAACACCTGATAACCAGGAAACAAATATCCTAGCTGTACTGCGTTTTAAAAAACCTGTCGAAAAAGATGTTTTTTGATTAGATTTGTTTCTTTAGTTTTTGAGAATCGTCTTTCGTGCAGTCTAAACCGTAACTTAATTAAATTAAACAAATGTCATCGATGCCACCGTAAAACAAACAAAAAACAAAAGTTTCATGTTATCGCATTTTCAAGGAAGACAAAAGTATTTTGTTACAAACGAACAAAAGTGTCGTGTTACGTTTGCAAAGATTAGCGTAAGGAACACCTGGGAAAGATTACAAGTAGCCTGTGAACAGTTTTTCCGAAAGTAAAATAAAGCAAATAAACACGAACATATATAAAACATCATACTTTCAATTGTTCCATATTGCATTCTGCACTTACCAAATCATCGAGATTTTTTCATTATTAACGCCAGATATCCTTGCAGAACAAATAATAACAAGTAGAAGAACCTTGCCGCTATTTCAAACCGACGTTTCAGCTCATCAGAAATTCTAGAATGAAACGAACTGTAATGGCGGACTAAAAAACTTCATGTATGCTGTCACCGAAGTGTAACGTTTCAACGAATTCAAAACAAAAACGAAAACAAACCCCGAGTCTGCGCAGTACGGACTGGAAATCAGCTTTAAGAGGGAGCTGGGTAGCTTCAATGGCGTTTTTCTTGAAATCTACCTTTACGACCCCACTTCAAAATTTTAGAAATTGCAATTACCCTAGCACTCCGGCGGTCGTTCATTTTGGCTGTTCACTGATTGTATATTAGCATTGTTTTTGTTCAAATGTCGCTTATGATGGTTGTATGCTATAACAAACAGTTATAAGAGAAAGATAAAGCATTTTTAAACATTTTAAAAGAAAGAAAGTTAGGTTCATTTACCCACCTTCAATTACGAACACATGCCGGTCAGCGGCTTAACAAAACGTTTAACAGGATCTGACGCATGGCGTAAAGAGTGAAACTTCATTTTTTTAGTCGTATAAAACACACTTTTGGTGCCCAAAACCTTACACAAATAATAACAGAGATTTTTATGGTGGGTGATTACCGTCATAATTAAACTTTGGATTATGTTACTTTTTATTGCATTTTGTTTTACAATAAGTTGCTTGTGTGTTTGAATTTTATGTTGGTTGTATCAATTTTCTGTCAGAATTCAGAAATTTTCGCCTAATCAAATTTTCGGTAACTCTAAACTTTCTAGTCATTTGAATTTTTCAGGTTGTGCCAGTTTTCGGGAACTATTCCAATTTCAGACTGTTTTCCAATGCTTTGCATCTCCGATTCGTTTTTCGTTTCTGGTGTATTTTTTGCCAGTAGTTCGAATTTTCGGACACATTCAATTTTCTGCTAGTAGTTCGAATTTTCGGACACATTCAATTTTCTGCTAGTTCCCGGCGCCATATTGGAATAGTAACCGCGCAGACATGATAGCGAGGCTACCGGTGACCCGTGGCTGAACGTGAAGAGAGATTACAGTGAGGATTCGGCAATTAGCCCGTGTTTTTTCGCGTTTTTCGGACATAAGCGAAAGTTTTGATTCTAATAATACTCCTTCGTCATCTTCTAAGATGAATGGAAAATATTGGGCCGCTTTTGGCTGTAAAAAGGGCGAGTAAACTTCTCAGGGGCTATCAGTAGTTTGCGTAACAAAACACAAGGAGATCCAGTGAAAATCGCATCCATGGTGTAATCTGATAAGACGCCAGCATGAGCATGGTGAGGACAATTTTCTTCGTCTTTAAAGCAATTTTTCTTTGTACTAATCATTACAAAAAAGGAAATATACACAGCTCTCCTGAGCAAGTCGTTGGGATCAGAAAGAAAGGTTTTTAACATGCAATGTTTACAGAACTTTTGTTTACTTGCTCTCAATCACTGAAGTTGATTTTCAATAATACTTTACATTACACAATGCCCAATTCTTGAGAGTTTTCAGTAAAATAGTTATCCCAAATCAGGAATTATTCTCAATTTTGCAGACTTCTTTTTTATTTTATTTCTGAGTGTGGCAGTTTATTTTATATTGGTTAGAGCTGCTTTTAGGTGAAGTTATAAGCTTGGTTTAAATAAAGTTTTAATATTATCTCATAGGTAAAGAGAAATCCCAGCAACATAGATTGTGAAACATTCTAAAAGGAGTCTGCCAGTTGAAAGAAGCTCAGAAAATCATCTATTCAAGTCAAGAAATGGAAAATAACACAAGCAGAGGGCAATTTTTTAAGAATAAAAAATGTTTTCAGTTGAAATGACTGCATCAGCTACTAAGTTTTGAAATAAATCATTTGCAGTGTTGAATCAAGGTGTTTCAAAAAGCCATTTAACAGTTCCTGTTACTATAAAAAAGTATTACCAACCCAAACAGTATGGTAAGGATTATTATTATGAGATGCACAAAATGTGGACCATGTATAACTGACAATAATGCTTGCAAGTCTAAAGTTATATTTACAAAAATTGCCTGAGGGAATGATAAAATCATTGCTATACTTTACACGTCCAGGGACAACTGTATTTGTTCTTTGTCCTTGCCTTATTCTGGCCTTAAAGGAATTTTATTGACTATTTTGGAGAGAAAAGGCTTGCTTTTTCAATTTTTTTTTAACACCACATTCTCAGACAAAACAAATTCCACCCCTACACATTGACCTGGTGTGGGAGACGCGGTGGCCAATGGTTAGCGCACTCAACTCCCAGTCGAACGGCCCGGGTTCGAGTCCTGGTGGGGGAGCTGCGTTGTGTTCTTGGCCAAGACACTTTACTCTCAGTGCCTCTCTCCACCCAGGTGTATAAGTGGGTAACAGCGAATTTACTGCTGGCATTCCATCCAGGGGGGAGTAGACCTAGTCGCTTAATGCTACGGAAACCGGGATAAGCTCCAGCTGTATGAGCCACTTGGCTCGGACACAGACTTTACCTTACCTTTTACAGATTGACCTGGAGGTTACAACAAGAGAAATTCCTCTTCCCCATTGATGGTAGAGTTTCATATGGACACCGAACTTCAGCTAATCTAGCAGAGTTCCATCCAGCTTCATGATGAAGATTTTATTTATTTTTATTTTCTTTACTGTCTTATTTAAACAACACATTCATCTTAAACATTACATAAATATTTTCAATACTACATGCAGGACCTTAAATTTTATAGCTCCCCATTTGAGATAATAAACATTCAGAAAGTGTTTAAAGTATTGACATACTTTCTGGTTTCAGTGTAAAAGATTTATGGGTGGTTAACCCTTTACTGTCAAAGAATGAACAGCCCCAAAACTTTACCAGGTCAATACATACACATGTACACAAAAGGAGATGTAACAGTAATTAAAATTTTTCCCTGAATTTGACCAAATTCTCTCATCTAGAGCTGATAGAAAAGTTGATTTTTAACCTCTTCTGGAGAAATAATACCAAAATGATGGGTTATCACTGATGGACGATTAAACTACCCTGACTGTAATGTGGTTGAGACCAAACTTTGCCTGAAATTCAACCAGTTTAAATTCAATGATGCATTATTCTCTTTGCAGATCAATCAGACTTTTCATCAGGTGATTTAATAGGGTGCAATAATACTCCTGGTTAATGAGAAAAAAGTTTTCCCTTTTCTTTTGCATTTTTATTTCTTGAGTAGATGTTTCTCTGTGCCTTCTTTTAAATAGTGACTTCCTTGTGTGATAATTTCACAATCCATGTTTACTGGGATAGTTTTCACCTATGAGACAATATTGAAAACGGATTTAAACTAAGCTTACAACTTTACCTAAAAGCAACTCTTTGTTATCAATAATCTATTTCTTTTAAATCTTATCAAAATACAATAAGCTTATATCAGACTCAAAATAAATACAGAAATAAAAAAAACCGTAGGCAAAATTGGGAATAATTTCTGAATTGAGATATATATTTAAATGGAGACTTGTCAACAGAAGGGCTTTCCTAGATATAAAATATTATCAAACAACTTCAGTGATTAGAAGCAAGTATAAAACAAAAGTTCTGTAAACATTGCATGTTAAAAACCTTTTTTCTGATCCCAACGACTTGCTCAGGAGAGCTGTGTATATTTCCTTTTTTGTAATGATTAGTACAAAGAAAAATTGCTTTAAAGACGAAGAAAATTGTCCTCACCATGCTCATGCTGGCGTCTTATCAGATTACACCATGGATGCGATTTTCACTGGATCTCCTTGTGTTTTGTTACGCAAACTACTGATAGCCCCTGAGAAGAATACTCGCCTTTTTTACAGCCAAAAGCGGCCCAATATTTTCCATTCATCTTAGAAGATGACGAAGGAGTATTATTAGAATCAAAACTTTCGCTTATGTTCCGAAAAACGCGAAAAAACACGGGCTAATTGCCGAATCCTCACTGTAATCTCTCTTCACGCTCAGCCACGGGTCACCGGTAGCCTCGCTATCATGTCTGCGCGGTTACTATTCCAATATGGCGCCGGGAACTAGCAGAAAATTGAATGTGTCCGAAAATTCGAACTACTAGCAGAAAATTGAATATGTCCGAAAATTCGAACTACTGGCAAAAAATACACCAGAAACGAAAAACGAATCGGAGATGCAAAGCATTGGAAAACAGTCTGAAATTGGAATAGTTCCCGAAAACTGGCACAACCTGAAAAATTCAAATGACTAGAAAGTTAAGAGTTACCGAAAATTTGATTAGGCGAAAATTTCTGAATTCTGACAGAAAATTGATACAACCAACATAAAATTCAAACACACAAGCAACTTATTGTAAAACAAAATGCAATAACAAGTAACATAATCCAAAGTTAATTATGACGGTAATCACCCACCATAGATTTTTGTTGTCATTTTTAATCAAGTCGCGTTTACATTACATTTTCCAAAACTCTCATTTGCACTGGTAAGCAGGCAAACAAGGAAAATGTATGGTAAATAAAGTAAACAAATTACGCTGGTCTGATTTTCATCTCGGATTTCTTGACGGAGTTGTAGTATCCTTTCCAGGCATACCAGTTGACACCATCAGCGAAAGATGAGTGCGCGCCATGGTGATATTTTCCGTTCAGGTTGGAACGATGACATGCGGCGTACCACCAGGCTCCTTTATAACTCACGGCACAGTTACCGGACGAGATGTCATTATCCCGATCCTTGGTTGTAAAGGGGTGACCGCGATGATATGAAAGGGAATCCCCTGCCGTACCTGGAGAAAAATCACAATAATAAAATGTTTATAGTAAAAAAAACAGCGCCGACAAAAAAAGGATAATGTCTTTATTAAATCAGTTTTAACATGATCCAAATAACTGTACTAAAGATTTTAAAAAATGCAAAATTTACCAGAGTAACTTCCAAGACTCAGCTGGTACTTAGTCCTCTCGCTCGAAACTGCAAATATGTCATACTGGGCATAAGCCTTATTGCCAGAAGTGTCTTCCAGATCTACTCGAAGCATGTACCTCCTATATTTCGTCAGGCGGTGTATCTTGTCCAAACCCAGCCAAAACTCGCCATTCAGGTCACCAAAGCCAGTCTTGTAGTCGTCCCAGCCGCGGTAAAAGTAAACGGAACCGTCAAATCTCTTCTGAATCACTGTCCATCCCCCTCCGGGTGTTGTTAGATCGCAGTAAACAGCCATGGCACCTGCCCCTTCAGGGTTGATTGTAAAAACACCGCTGATTCTTTCCCCGTTTATGTAATGCTCAGCACAGCTCTTCCTTGCTGTAAAGCAACACCAAAATTAGTATTTTTAATTTGAGACCAAACCCAGAGAAAACGGTGTCAAATGTTGTTTCTTGAAATGAAATGTTATGTTTCTTGAACTGAACTGTAATGTTATGTTTCTTGAACTGAACGCCGCCATCTTGCAGCTAGTAATGTACTCGTGACGTCAAAGAGCTCAGCCTGAAGTTTGGCGGGAAAATTTTGATAGTCTAAACTCCTTTTTTGTATTTCTTGGAACTCTGTTTGAGCAAAATGGAGCTGCACAAACAGGCATTTTAACAAACAAAAGCCACTACGAAGAAACAAGGAGTTTCGAGTATTTAAATTCCTTCAAACTTCAGGCTGAGCTCTTTGACGTCATGCCTACATTACCAGCTCCAAGATTGCGGCGTTCAAATGTCGAGTTTTGGGAAAGATTTCGTAGGGTTATAGCGCACGTTAGAGGCTGAAATTTTGGTGTATAACAGATTTTTGTATAAATTTCATATTGGCGTGAAGAAAATAAATGGCCATTCTGGAGTTAAGTTCTCCTTTAAGCCCCCGAGAAAGGACAAACGGTCTCTTGCTCACAGCGGCCCTGTATATTATAAGGATTAGACATTTCTGTCTAAAATCTAATACATCCCATCATAAAAATTAGTCTCTTTCGTTTATACATTGTAGTGTTCCATTCTTACTGCACTGGTGCATTTTGCTTTTATATTATACGCAGCGATGTGTTTTTAAACAAAATTTGATTTCTGTTCGATCGCGCTAAACAGAGAATAAAAAAATAAAGGATCCTGCCCGGCGATCGCGTGCTTTCATAAAGCGATGACGTCATAAACCTGTTCCACTTTCGCTTTAAATAATATAGCAGTCTTGATGACAGCCGTGGAGCCAAACAAGTACAATGTAAACACTTGCTTCGTTCGACTTGCACAAGACAAGACGTGTATTTTCCAGAAAAGCTTTTGCTTCGGAGCTTCCCGTAAATCTTATATTTAACTGTTGTCACAATTTCCAGGGACGACTTTAGAGGAGATTGTTCAAGGAAAATCTTGGGGAGAAAACTCTCTCGCTCGCTTTCGTCGTGTGTTTCATTCAACTCAAGAAGTGAACACCGCGCCACAATTTTCCCACCTCCTCATACTATCACTTCGTTTACATCAAAATGAAATGTCCAGTCGAGTTAACCCTCGGACGTACAAGCAAACTCATACCCCCATCATCGTACAAGGGGGGGGGGGGGGTAGATGGAACCACTCCCCAGAGTTTTCGTTATGTTAAGGCGTAGCGAAATTATTTTGCTCTGACAAGAAAGCACTTAGCTTACTCTACAAAATGACATAATTTTAATTGGCTGTGACGTCATATGACGTCACGTGACGTCATAAGAGCCGCCATCTTGGATCCGCCATCTTGGATTTCAACATTTTCTTAGAAAGTCACAAAATAACGGAAATTGATGCAAAATCAAGCTAGAATGCTTATGGAATGTAAAAATAAACAAATCTTGCACTTCTGTTTTAAAAAACTGGAAAAAATCAAGAAAAATGTTAAAAATGACGATTTTTGGCAAGACGTGCTTGTATTTATGACGTTGCCATGGCAACGTCAAATACCATGGGCACATGGTTCACATATCAAAATTTCCGCAAAGGATGAATGAACAGCTACCGAAAGTTTCAGCATTGTAGGGTAAATGCTTTGTAGGGTAAATGCCTTACGGGGGGGTGGCATCCACCCCACCTACCCTTGTACGTCCGAGGATTAAACTTAAAGAAGAATTTAATAAAACAATTATTCTATTCGCCCTTGTTGAATACGAATCGTAATATCCAACTCGGCGCTTCGCGCCTCGTAGGCTATTTACCACCTCGTATCCAACGCGGGCTCATAGAATAATTGTTAAGTATTGTAGTTTAGTATATACCACACAAGTGAATAGTACTTTTTGCGCGCGCTGATTGGTTAACTCGGAGGAAATTAGCAAAGTTCTATTTACCTTCGAGCAGATAAAGAGAAACAAACTGCCTTCGCGCCTCGTTTTGAATTGTTTACCGAAAGAGGTGTTTTAGTCCGCTAGTTATTCAACTTGTGTTGTATATACTGAAACAATTAATCACCTCAGTGTCGGTGAATGTGGTGGATATTCAAGCTCGTCCCCAGGGCCTTTTCAAAATGGCGGCTCGTGACGAGCCGCCATTTTGAAAACTCGTCGCCGAGAAGGCCCTGGGGACGAGGTTGGTGGATATTTATCCACCACTATCCACCTCCACTTCGGTGAATAATTGTTAAATATTTAACATTTGGTTCGGCTTTGCCAGTTTTGAAAGCTGTCAATTGACCACAACATGGATGTCCAGTATCAAAGATGTAAAAAAAGCTGACGTTAACGTTAACCCATTCCTGGCGTGTGGCCGCCTTGTTGCCCGACGTCGTCACACGTACGGACGTAGAGCGCACGCGCCTGCGAACCATGCCGCTAGTCAGGATGACTATGAAAATTCTCGTATGGTTAGAAATATTAAAGATTTAGTGTGAATTTGAAATTAGAGTTTGAAGTTAAAAATTAGCAGATGGACACCGAAACAGGTCAAAACAGTCCCCTGACAACCTGGAGTGCTCTTGCGTGGGGAGTCAACTGTCTGGTAGTGTTTCAAAAACATTTTTTTTTTTCAGGATGACTATGAAAATTCTCGTATGGCTATGGGGCTCCGCTCTGCGGAAGAGTTCCGCTATTTTACCTTTGCACTGGGGTATGTCGTCTGTCCATGTTCCATCGTTACAGTTGATGGTTGCCATTCCTTTCAGTTCAAACTCATCTTGACATTTAAAGGTCACTGATTTACCATGTCTAAAGTCATCACCAGTTCTCCTTCCGTTGCTAGGCACTCCGGGATCGGGACATGAAGCTAAAAGTACATTATATATTCAATTTAATTGCTGTTGTTGTTCTTTGATAATAATTTTTTCCCAGCTTGTAATACACAATTCCCCAATACAGTCTGCTCGGCTTAAGGCGGGAGTTCACGTGAAAGCATTTTTTCCACCGTTTGATGAGGGTCTAATGCGAATATCTCGTTACCGTTTCAGATAATCCAAAATCTCTCTGCTCATTTCACAAGTCTATGTTTTGCGGTGTTTTGTAAATTTTTTGGTGAATTTGGGGGATTTTTGGGAGATGATAAAAGTTTTCTCAAAAGAGTAGTAAAATTTGGAGCCCGGGTTTGGAGAAATAAGAAATATTAAAGATTTAGTGTGAATTTGAAATTAGAGTTTGAAGTTAAAAATTAGCAGATGGACACCGAAACAGGTCAAAACAGTCCCCTGACAACCTGGAGTGCTCTTGCGTGGGGAGTCAACTGTCTGGTAGTGTTTCAAAAACATTTCTTTTTTTCAGGATGACTATGAAAATTCTCGTATGGTTATGGGGCTCCGCTCTGCGCAGGAGCTCCGCTATTTTACCTTTGCACTGGGGTATGTCGTCTGTCCATTTTCCATCGTTACAGTTGATGGTTGCCATTCCTTTCAGTTCAAACTCATCTTGACATTTAAAGGTCACTGATTTACCATGTCTAAAGTCATCACCGATTCTCCTTCCGTTGCTAGGCACTCTGGGATCGGGACATGGAGCTAAAAGTACATTATATTTTCAATTTATTGCTGTTTTTGTTCTTTTATAATAATCTCCTCCCAGCTAGTAATACACAAGTCCCAATCTGCTCATTATAAAGGACGATAACTCAAGAGTTTTGTCCCATGAGCCCAGCATCACATAGTTTGTTTCTTTGTGGTAGTAGAGGCCTGGCCAAACGAAGACGCAAGTAGTTTCAACTTTCGTCCACTTGCGTCTCCGTTCGGCCAGGGCTTGCGTGTACTTGCGTTCACTTTGGTCGAAATTAAATTTGCACGCAAGACGAGTTTTTACCGTTTGGCCAGCCAAAGCAAGTCAACACAATTCTTGCTGTTTACTTCAAATACTAAATTTCAGCGCGCGCAGTAGCATTATGGCATTATGGCTTTTTTGACAACTTGCGTGAATTTGCGAGTAAACTTGCAAGTCCGTTTAACCGCAGCCAACGCAAGTCTGTACGCAAGTTCAACTTGCGACAACTTGCATCCACTTGACGTTGCCGTTTGGTCAGGCCTTAAGACTGGCGATTCTCAGATTTGTTCAAAAGAAGAGCATCAAAATCCAGGTTGACAATGTGCTAGGTGTTTTCATATGCCTGCCCACTTTAGAAACTCTACTAATGAACACAAAGTACACAGTAAACACCCGCGTGTAAGAACCTACAATTTTCTAAGTTTGGCAAAATAGGTTCTTGTATTTGGGGGTAGTTATTGGTAATTTAGGCTAAGTAGGTTCTTAATAAGGTTCTTAATTTCTAATTAGGAGCCATAGTTTTTGATTGTACGAGAAGAAAAAAAATGGGTTTGGTCCTTCATTATACAGCATTTATTCATAACTGTATTGCTTCAAGCCTCATGCAAGGTCCAAAGAAGACAATTACAGTCTATGTGAATCTGTCTTTTCTTTATTTGTAAATACAGTTTTGGATGTTCTGTTAAAAATGTTCATAAAAATTTTCTATAACCCACATATAAGAACCTGCTGAAATTTGCTTGGCTAAACAGGTTCTTATATTTTGGGGTATTAAAATGGCAAATTTCTGCCAGCAGGTTCTTAAACCACTAGGTTCTTACACGCGGGTGTTTACTGTAATCTAATCTTTTTTGCTTCGAGGTAGGGGGTCTGAACCTCACGCCTCCCGACCCTTATCTCCCGGGCTCCCGCCCTCGTGTTCTACCTCACAGCTTACCCCAGCATTGTGGCAGAGGCGAACTCCAATATTTCGTTTCTTCACAGTAAATCTCACTTGCTCCTGATAGTGTGTAGTTATCTTTGCAAGTAAATTCCACTGAACCACTATAAATATAACCAATCTTCACACGAGCTTGTTCACCGTTGATAGGAGTTCCTGGATCCCCACAGCTTATAACTGTGAAAAAATAAATAACAGGGAAAGAGTGTGACTTGATTTTGTAGAAATGGATAGGTTTATCCGTAGACGTTCATTTACTTACAATAATGTTATTTTGTTAGGGAGGGAGGAGGGGCTATAATGGCCTATACGGGGAAGCTCAGCCTGAAAAGGGTACCTTTTTTATGCTTCAGGTATATAAAAAGGTAAGGATTTCACAAGTTTAGTTATGTGAAAGGGTAGGGAAATCTGTCATTTACATATTCGCATAACACTTACGTTAAGGATTATACACCTAATGTTAAAATAAACATATTCATGTTGTCTCAACAAGTTTTTTTGTGTGTGTTCGTCGCGTTAATTTCCTTAAATTTGAAATGTTATCCCCTCTCCGCGTTAATTTCCTTTATTAGGAAGTATTTTTTTCCTTCAATTCGCGTTAATTTAAGTCGCGTTAATTTCAGATAAAAATTAACACAAGCGTTGACTTCCTATAACAAGGTACTTACCAGAGCATCCAAACAACTCCAATCTGAGACAGATAACATTATATTCATTCGGCATCACGCTTAGAGGCGCCATTGGGTAAATACGAATCGAGTTTGTCCTTATTGGAGGTTGCAGATCGTGCTTCTTTAAGGCTCGGACATTTGTATTGCCTTCCAATTTCTATACAAGTATAAAGCATAACATATATAGTTGGGTACAAATAGCTGTGATTCGAGTTATTATACCTTAAGGTTACTATTGTAAGTGGCCATTAATTAATTTAAAAAAAAGTAGTATGATTAAGGCACAATTAAGGTGTGCAGAAAAATAGCAGTATTAATGCACAAGAAGTCATCGGAGCTCAATGAAACAAAAACACCACTTTTGGCAAGGTTATTTCTTTAGCTGCTTAATGCGTATTAACTATCCCTATTTTAGAGCGGTTTTCACTTGAGTGACGAAAGTAATTTGCGTTTGCTTTGAGTTTGCTTTACTACGCTCAGTGATTGGTTTAAAAATTTCGCGCCACTTCTCGACCAATCAGAGCTAAAATTAAACCAAAACCAATCGTGACTCGCTCGCTCGCGCACGCTTTCCCGCGCTTCGCGTCGGCAACATGTATTTGCTTCGAGTTTTGATTGGTTCTTGGTTCCCTGGATTGTCTGTGTGTTTTGTGATAGGCAATAGTATTTACTTTGGTTTTAATTTGGTTTTACGATACCCAATTATAAACTGCTCTATCAACTTAGTTAACTGGGATATCATGATTATACAACCTCCCTCAAGACAGGTCATGTGGCTATAAACTACAAATTAGGATTTTATTAAAACTGGATTTAAAATTTTTTCTTACGATTACGAGAGAAAGACATTCTTGAACCTGCTTACCAGGCTTCCATCTGCTTTTTGATAGCTCGACCATTTTCCTTCCTTCAGGTACTTGATTTGATATTTCGTTGCCCATAACAAATCCTTGTAACTTCCCTGTGTCACTACCTTTGTTATTAACTTCTCCTCGTCCAATAGGATTTCTACATAAGGTGAATTATCATTCGGCGCTGAGCACCAGGCCCCTTGGCGCTCGTCCAGTCGTGCAAAGGCAGGGACATGGTTTGTACTTAACGTGGATGATGCCGAGATGTTCGCATTTGGAATTCCTTTGCTTTTCATCCCCATTGCAGATTTGCAAACACCTTTTAAAGTGATAAAGACAGAGCCATGAGCTTTTAGAAAAGAGCATACACAACTTAAGGGATTGTTGCAAAACAGTGGCCAATTGTGGCCAGTGGTAGCTTGGCTGATTATCCATAGTGATGTGTGTGATTAATTCACATACCGGGTACAGTAAGTGTAAGCTGACCTGTCTACGTGTACTGCAACGTCCATGAAAGTGAACAAATCTCTACGTTTCTCCCCAACGTCAGCCTTTTCAAAAGAACTGCTGACAAAAATTAACTAGCTACCCAAGTCTGAGTAAAACAAGAACATACCAGTCTTTACTTAAAAATAAGTGAGAACTCCAACCAAAAACAGGGCGGCTGAGGTTCTAAATAGATATTTTCAGAATTAAATATCTCATCCTTTCGGGTCATCGATATACAATTTATCTTCCGACATAAAGCTTTCACAAAAAAAGACAAGCAAACTATCTCACCTGGTGCCTTGGGTGGCAACGTTGGTGGATCCTACAAAAATAAACAGAGCCGTGTTCTTTGTTAACTTGTTTTTTTTTCCCGTTTTATTTCACCTCACATACGATGTACATGTTATAACTTAAAGGTCGGGACACACTCAGAGGCGACAAGTCGCTCCATGCGTACTGCTTCAAAACAAGTCGCTGCGACAAGGCGTTTGTTCGCTGCACAAACAGTGAATTTGGAAGAGTGGAAATGCGAATTTGTTTTCCAATTCAATATGGCAAAAATACAGGACGGTGCGAGAACGCTGCGACAACGCTGCTACAACGCTGCTACAACGCTGTTACAACGCTGCGACCACGCTGCTACAACGCTGCGACAACGCTGCTACAACGCTGCGACAACGCTGCTACAACGCTGCGACAACGCTGCGACAACGCTGCTATCGCTCATTTTGTCGCTGCGATGCGTCGCACGAATTAAACCAGTTGGAATTCGTGCGACACATCGCAGCGACAAAATTCTGTCGTAGCGACTTGTTTGTCGCAAGAATTCACCATGTCTCACGAGGCGACATGTCGCAGCAACAGGTCGCCGCGACGTGTTGCAGCGACGTGTCGCCTAGTGTGTGCCGACCTCAAGGCTTAAAACTGTAAAGCACTTTCAAGATTAAAAAAAATTCAACACATACCTAACTTTGCCAGTATATATCCCATGCATAGTGTGAGCACCTTATTAAGGAAACAGATCATTGTGCATGTGGTTACCTTTAAACATTTATAAAGAACCTTTTCTCACCTGTACAGAGAGTGTAAACCAGCTCATTTCGGTCTCTGGAACGTGATCCTCATCCACACGGATCCTGATCCCATAATCCCCAGAATCATGGCGTTGAGCATTGAAAAGAGTAAAGGCCACGTAGTCAAGTGTCAAATCTCCTGTCCAGTAAAATTTTTTCACGGTCGACTTAATAGTTTCCTTTCCAGAAGCTTCTCGAACATATGTTATCCTGATAGCATCGATAACATCGTGTTGTTTATCCCAAGGACCAAAATGAACTTTAATCTGTCTTGATTTCTCTTGGTCAGTAAAAGACAACTTCCAAGCGAATGTTTGGTTAGATCCAGTTAATGCCATTGTCTTTTTGTTCTGCTCAGTAACAAAACCCATGCCATATGCTTGATTCAACACTGAAAAGAAACATTAATTTATTGTGTATTATACTGGGGCATTCTAAAGGCAAAAACTGTTTACTGAGAACAAGTAACGGAAGTTAAAAAATTAAGAAATTGAAATGGCAACTGTGTAATGTAATGTAGTTCATTTCTTTTGTGCAAAATGAAAAGAAAAGTAACAAAGATGAAAAAAATCCTGCTATGTACAGGTATACAAAAAGAAAAATATAAAACGTTCGAGAAACCCCTGCTTCTCAAAACATTAATACGCAGTTTGCCAACATTGTATGTAAGAAACAGTTGTTGAAACTTGCATTTGTATTAAGTAAGCGAGGGTGTTTGCGACACGAGGAGAAGAAGCAGTATCGCATTTTCTCATAAAATTTGATGCTAGACTCTAACATTAAAATTTAACAAACATATCTTGATCTAATTGACAACAAATGATCTGGTATACTTACAAGCCATCAAAAGTAAAGTTGCTAAAATGTAGTCGATGGCAATCATCTTTGGCCGATGTAGATGAAAGATAAAAAATTCCTTTTTGTGCTTGTGCGTTGAAAATATGCCACTCGTTTCTTGTGTTAACGTACAATTTGCTACGTTTAAAACTGACCTCACTGCAAGCGGCCGCCAAATGCGAAAAGAGTATTTTGATGCTGCCCTTTTGTAAACCGACAGATAAAAATTTCACTTTCTGAAAATGAAACAGCTGGGTTGACTAATAGCCAAGTTGGATCACCTTCCAAACAAAAGAACATGCTTATTTGTTCCAAATAATGTGCAATATTTCCTTTATGAAAGCCATTGGGAAGGGAGGGGGTCGTCGACAGAAATTCTTAAAGATAGCCTTAAAAGGCGACATAAAAAGACTGTAATATGGTTTGGTTTCAAGGTATCTTAAGAATAAAGGCTGTAAAGCTGTAACCATGCCCTATCTGAAACACTTTGGCTTGAACGGTGAAGCGGATGTTCCAAGTTCGCAACTGAGTTGAAAAAAATTGACATAACAACCTGAAATCCTAACAAAGGTTATGTTGCTCGACTTTTAAGCGGCCTTCACACGACAAACTAAAGTTGGCAAACTCAAGTTGGTGTGTGTGAGCGACACAACAACAGTTGGCAAACAGGTTGGCAAACGCAAGTTGGTGAGAATAGAGATAAGTTCTATTTTGTCGCCAACAGTTGGCCAACTTGTTTGCCGTTGTTGCATCGTTCGCACACACGAGTTGGCCAACAGTTTGTCGTGTGAAGGCCGCTTTACACAACTTCGATTAATAATCTCGCGTAGAAACAAGAAGTGTTCGTGCGCATCTTTCTCTCGTGATTCGTAATTGGCCCCCTCCGCCTCTTCCCCTCTCCCACTTAAGTCCGGTGTAATCAAATAGCTTAATTGAGTTTCAGTATTGTTTTTTCACCTTTCAAAACGGTTCGTGGACACTTATTTTCTATTACGCGCGTTTATTTGACAATCGCAATACTAATCCTTGCATGCGGTTTAACTAATAATTACCTGATCAGTTAAATACATCATTGTTTATCAAAGTTTCGTTTACTTGTTGTGTGCTGCGGTGTTTCCTGGTTTTCCCTGTGACATCCTTCAAATCTCTATTAGCGCTAGCGAAACAATGGTTTACTTCAAATTAACTACTAAAAGCAAATTGCTTAATGAATTATAAGGAATTTCAACATTTAAACTATATTGAAATCTTAGTTACCAATTGAGCAGTTTTCAGTCGAGTGTCGTAAAACCAAAAGCAAAGTAATAACTCTGACTTATATTAAAGGACACAGAATTGAATTGTTTAAAATGATGCCTTAACTCCAGACTTTACGGGAAAGGGCAGAAATAAAATTTTATAGTGACAAAAAATGGAGAAAACTATTGCTTTTAGACTTCCCGGGCCGCCGTTTTGGATTTTATAATATGACGTGTAATGGTTTACATATTCGCATAACACTTACGTTAAGGATTATACACCTAATGTTAAAATAAACATATTCATGTTGTCTCAACAAGTTTTTTTGTGTGTGTTCGTCGCGTTAATTTCCTTAAATTTGAAATGTTATCCCCTCTCCGCGTTAATTTCCTTTATTAGGAAGTATTTTTTTCCTTCAATTCGCGTTAATTTAAGTCGCGTTAATTTCAGA